>NW_016107551.1:3243446-3274711 GCF_001604975.1 Cebus imitator | reverse complement strand
AATGGCACGATCTCGGCTCACTGCAACCTCCGCCTCCTGGGTTCAGGCAATTCTCCTGCCTCAGCCTCCTGAGTAGCTGGGATTACAGGCACGCACCACCATGCCCAGCTAATTTTTTGTGTGTGTATTTTTAGTAGAGACGGGGTTTCACCATGTTGACCAGGATGGTCTCCATCTCTTCTTAACACATTGACATTGGAGTGTCCATTGCTACTGCTTCCCTCTACCCGTATTGATTGTACATATATTTTATACTTTCTCCAGACACATGAGTGTATTTAATCTCTGGCTAAAGGTAGATTTTCTAGCAGGGAAGCCAGGATTAGCAAAATGATAAACGAGGGCTTTGTTCATTTCACGGCCAACTCTGTTAATGATAATAATTTATTTAAATTAAGCCTTCCTTCTTTTCTTGGAACCCATCAGTAGATGGTAAAGTGATTAAGTTTCTACATACTTGCCTAACACTTGAGCACAGTCCACAGTCTGAGAGGCCACGGAGCCTGGCAGAGGGCCTTGCTCGGGGTCATCCACACCTTCTTTCATCCGCTACCGTTTCACTGAGCTCACGGGCTATACCCAGGCCTGGTCTGGAGACTGGGACACAGCAACGCAAAGCAGACTTAGTGCTTGCCCTGGTGGCGTTCTCAGTCCAGTGTCAGGAGACAGGCATTCAATGAGTGGACAAATACAGGATCATTTCAGGTTGTGAAAACCAGAGACTGTGGTGATATGGATGTGTGGGGTTACTACTTCAGACTGGATGTCAGGAAAAGACTGTCTGAGCAAGGCATTTGAGCCGAAACCTGAGGGATGAGAAAGAACCAGCTAAGAGAAGAGAGAAGAGTGGGAAGAACAGAAGGGCAATGTGGTCACAGAGTGGGCAGGACACCAGGAGAGGCAGGCTGGGGGCAGACAGGCAGGGAAGGAATCTGTGCCTCAGTGCGACAGAGCCACTCTGAGTTTACAGCAAGGCTGTCGCTTTTTAACAAGATCACACAAGGCCGGGCACAGTGGCTCACACCTGTCATCCCAGCACTCTGGGAGGCCAAGGTGGGAAGGATCACTTGAGCCTAGGAGATTAAGACCAGCTGGGCAACATAGCAAGACCCTGTCTCTACAAAAAATAAAATTAGGCTGGGCATGGTGGCTCACACCTGTAATCCTAGCACTTTGGGAGGCTGAGATGGGGAGATCACCTGAGGTCAGGAGTTCGAGACCAGCCTGGTCAACATAGTAAAACCCTGTCTCTACTAAAAATACAAAAATTAGCCAGATGTGTTGGTGCACACCTGTAATCCTAGCTACTCCGGAGGCTGAGGCACGAGAATTGCTTGAATCTGGGAAACGGAGGCTGCAGTGAGCCAAGATCATGCCACTTGACTCCAGCCTAGGCAACAAAACAAGACTCTGTCCCCAAAATAAATAAAATAATTAATTAAAATAAAATTAGCAGGGCATGGTGGTGCACGACTGTAGTGCCAGCTACTTGAGCAGCTGAGGTGGGAGGACTGCTTGAGCTGCAAGGTCAAGGCTGCAGTGAGTCGTGATTGTGCCACTGCACTCCCGACTCAGTAACAAGGCAAGACCCCGTCTCCAAAAAGAAAGAGAGATCACAGTGCTGCTGTATGGAAATGGATCAAATGAGGAGCTGGTGGAGGCAGGAAAACAAGTAAGGAGCTACCACAGCCATCCAGGGGGATGGAGACTCGGCAGTGTGAATGATATGTGAATTATGACATGAAATATGCTGAGTAGCTCAGGGGATGGTACCTTCAGGAACTGATTGGGGATGGGGAGTGAAAGAAAAGGAGGGATTTGGGACAACTCTCTTAGGTATCCAGCCTGAGCAGCTTGAGGTGCTATGAGGCATCCAAGTGGAGGTGAAAAATGGGGAGCTGTGGGGTCCGAAGCTCAGAAGAGAAGTCAGGGCCAGTAAGGTAAGACGGAGAGGCTTGGCATCTTTTCTTTATGTAAAGCCATGAAAATGGCAGCGATCATTTACAGAGAGAATGTATAGAGGGAAGGGAGGGGAGAACCCTGGGGCGAGCTCCTAGAGGTGGAGGTCAGTTAGAGGAGGAGAAGGCTGGCCAGGAAGTGGGAGGATGGATAGAGCATGGATGGATGAATGAATGGATACAAGGATTTATATGCAAACGGCCCTAAACAACTACTCACTCTCCTTCCCATGGCTTGCTTGGTTTCTAGATTACCTACAAACAATAGAACCTCTTTCCTCTTCATCCAAGGAGTGCAATAAACTACAACTACCCACTAGAACTTGAACAAGCAGTGGTCACAGAGAGACCATTACAATTAGGATGCTTGTATTTCTTACTTAGTAACTGAAAAAAATAAATAAATCATACTGGAAAACCCAATATGGAAAAACAAATGAGATGGATCCCCTCATTCTCATACGCAGTGGGTAGGGACAACAGCTCCTCCCTCAAGGCGTGCATCTGCCTTGGCTAAAAAAGAATCTCTGCTCTGCTGATCACCTTTACCTCTTTCACAGCTGGATGTGGAACTTGTGGATTATGGACTGAACCCTGACTGAGCTTGTACCACGGAGAAACACCATTTCGTGCTGATTGTGGCAAAATACAAAGCAAAGCTTTAAAAGCCATAAATGGGCCAGGCTTGGTGGCTCAGGCCTGTAATCCCTGCACTTTGGGAGGCCAAGGTGGGTGGACCACCTAAGGTCAAGAGTTCGAGACCAGCCTGGCCAATACGATGAAACCCTGTTTCTACTAAACACACAAAAAATTAGCTGGTCATGATGGCACATGCCTGTAATCCCAGACATTAAGGAGGCTAAGGCAGGAGATTTGCTCGAACCCCGGAGGCAGAGGTTATGGTGAGCCAAGAGTGCGCCATTGTACTCCAGCCCGGGCAACAAGAGTGAAACTCCGTCTCAAAAAATAAAAAAAAAAAAAAAAAAAAAAAAAAAAAAAAAAAAAAAAAAAAAAAATCAAAAAAAAAAAAAAAAAAAAAAAAAAAAAAAAGGATACGCATGTTTTTATGGCTATGTTTATAGATGTTTAAAATTAAAAGAGCAATGGGAGGATAATCATAATAAATAAAAGTCTATAGGTGTGAGACAGAGAACAGACTTATGGAGAGGGAAGAGAAGTTGGGTGACTAAGTCTGATTTTATACATTTGGTGTTGGAGGTGCTTTATTTTTCTCAAATTCCTCATGCAAGTTTAAATTAAGTCCCTACACGATATATATATTCACAATGAAACAAAGGAATTGTTAGTTTTTTAGAGCTGTCATAACAGAGTACCATAGACTAAGTGGCTTATACAGCACAAAATAATTTTCTCAAAGTTTTGAAGGTTAGAGGTCTGAGATCAAGATGTCAGCAGGGTTGGTTTCTTCGAAGGGGCTCTCTAGTTGGCTTATACTTAGCTATCTTCCTCCTTTGTCTTCACATGGTCTTCACGCTGTGTGTCTATGTCCTAAAGCTCCTCTTTTTATAAAGGACCCGGTCATCTTGGATTTGGACCCATCATAATGACCTCCTTTCTCCTTACTTACCTCTTTAAGGATCCAGTCTCAAATACGGTAGCATTATGAGGTATACTGGGGGGCTAGGACTTTAACACATGGATTGGGGTGGGAGGTGAAGGAAGACATTCTTTAACTCATAACACTGTCCATGAATGAGGCGAGTTGGTGCCTTTTGTATAACTACACAGACAAGACGGATTCTAAGTGGCAAGTGCACCCAGTCATTAGATTGTACCTGTGGGTTGATACGCTTGAAGGATGAAAAGAAAATGCAGATGAGAGATGAGCATTCCAAGTAACCAGTCCACCTGGTCATCACAGTGTTCCTCCCTAAAGGACATGCCCCAGGGTTGAAAAGGGCTTGCAAATGACTATATATCCTCTGTGGGTCTGGGTGTTCTGCAAAGCGGTGGTACACCTTGGCTGAGACCAGCAGTGGTGAGACATTTCAAATGTGGAGCACAAGATTGAGGGAGCTAGGCCACTCCATCCCTCCCAAGTCCCTGGACATTAAAAAAGGGAGAGGAGTTCTCAGATCCAGCCCAGTTCTGGTCTAGAACCGCATGGAGGTGGTGAGGTGGTGGTGGGGTGGGGAGAAGAAGGATGAAGCAGGGATAGAAAATGTTCGTGCCTTAATATATGCCCTGTGTCCCCCAGAATGCACCATGGATCCCTTATTCCTGCTGGCCTTTCCTTCGCTCTTGGCTCTATCGACACCTTGTAATGCTTGTGTTTGTAAAGTACTGCACCCCCAGACTATTTACTGCCTGACGGATGTCGGTGAGTCTAGGGAAACACCGGGGAAGTCTACCAAGGAGAAGGTCTCACCACTGGGGTATAAAACTGCAGAGGTGGGGGAGCTCGGAGATGAGGAAATCTTAAGCTTTTAGAATAAAGGAATCTTAAGTCTATTGTCCCCTGACCCATTCCTTCTTCCTTCAAGTCATAATCGTTGATATACTGGGACCAGGACAAGTCTCCGAAACTAGACGAACTTTCCAAGTCAATGTCACTAAGGTAAATCCAGTAACACCTTTCTTCTCAGCCTCTTCCCCAGAAATAAACAAATCTCTCCAATCTGCTCTTGCTGAGGCAGTTGGTTTCTGGAGTCCAAGAACTTCTGTAAAAAACCCACAATCCTAACCCACTCTCCCTCCCCATCACAGGTACTAAAGGCTCCCAAGGGGACTGGTGAAATCCGTTATATCTACACACCCCGCAGAACGGAGCACTGTGGTTACATAGCGGTAAATTCTCACCAGTCAGAATTACTTATTGCAGGTGAGCACTTCTATTTACCCCACAGCCCCTCCACCTCATACCTCCCCTTGAAAGCACCATTTTCCTTCCCAACTCCAGCACCACCAAGGACCAAGGAAGGGCTCCTTTTCCAGGGTCTAACAGATTCCTCTTAAGGAAACACCAGGCCAGCCAATCATGGCTGACTGTATCCACCTAGGGTTTCCATTACTTTCTAGGGCTGACTACCTATGAGCTATAGCACATCCTTCCCAAGGGTCAACCCTCCATGCTGCACTGACTCTCAGGCCATGCTCTCTGCTTGCCACAGGTTATCTGGTCATGGGGAAAGTGCACTTCACAAAATGCCATCTGTTTTATTTCTGGAATCAACTTACAGTACATCAGCAATTGGGTTTCCAGTCAGTGTACAATGCAGGATGTAACTGTCAAGTGAGTGGACTCCTCAGCATGCTGGTTTGTTTTTTTGTGATACCTAGGCACTGGTTCTTGCTCCCTGTCCCTGCTCCCAGATCTTTTTGCTATCTCTGCCCTCTAACAGGCCCCTGTTTCCTGCCTTCTTTCTATCCCAGGCCTTCCTGTTCCCTGCCCACTCACTTCCCTAGGTAGCATTGCTCAGTACCCAGACACCTGCTGGTCTTGTCTTTCTAGAATGGGTTATGTTAACAGGAGGTGGGAAGGGAATGCCAGCAAAGGCATCCTGTCCCCGCTTCGCCTCTAGATTCTACCCTGCTATCTCTGCGTGCGCATTTGCCCTGAACCTGATGTCACAGACTGTTTGTGGAAACAAACGAACTGTGACTACCGTGTATGGAGAGGAGACGAGTCCCTGTTTTCCACCTGTGCTCCCTCTACATCTGGTCGGTGTGAGTGGACCAGAATTTCACTCCAGCTCTCAAATACGACTTCTCCAAACTCTTCACTTATTCCCAGCTCTTCACTTACGCCTTTACCATAGCTTTTTAATATTCTCTTTCTTGATCTGGGTGATGTTGACAGAACTGGGTTCATGTTGTAAGCAGTCATTGAGTTGTATGCTAAAATCTGTTTACTCTAAGTGCCCATCGACCAATAAATGGAAAACAAAATGTGGTATATATACACTATGGAATACTACTCAGCCTTAAAAAGGAATGAAAAAATGTCTCTTGCAGCAACTTGGATGGAGCTGGAGGTTACTATTCTACGTTAAATAACTCAGGAATGGAAAACCAACTATTGTATGTTCTCACTTATAATTGGGGACTGAACTATGAGAACTCAAGTGTGTAGGAGTGATCTAATGAATTTTGGGGACCTTGAAGGAAAGATTGGGAGGGGAGTGAGGGATAAGAGACTATATATGGGTACGGTGTACACACCGTACCCATATATAGTTCGGGTAACAGGTGCAATAAAATCTCAGAAATCACCACCAAAGATTCTATCCATGTAACCAAAAACTACCTGTACCTCAAAAACTATTGAAATAAATTAAATAATAAAATTGCGGTTACTTTCTGCAAGTAGTTTATACATCAACAAAATTTACAAAGTAAATCCAAGGCCAACAAACCCCACCCTAGTGAAAAATCCTCTTGATCCTCTGAATTTTCATTCACTTTTTATCTCTCATTCATTTGGCAACTGCATGCCTGACATTAATCTTTTTCATGCCAAAATTTTTTCCGTCTCCTCATGCCACAAAAAGCAAAAGCTCTAGGCATAGACCAAAGGATAGATCTAGAAAAACTAGAGTCAGGATCAATTTGACATGTCCTGAGCCTTCCCTAGATGATTAGCTAAATCAGTCATCATTGAATGAGGGAGAAAGAATATTCCTTATTCCCAAAGAATCAAGACTTTTCTGCAAATATGGGGGGAAAAAGCCCGACAGAATACAAGCCTGTGAATAGAAAACAAAACTTTTAATTTTTATAAGGGCACAAAGGACAGCATTTCTAGGACTTGATACAAAAGGCAAAGATGAAGAAAAATATTGATAAATGTGACTACTCTAAAATAAAATATGTTTCAAAAAAGAAAACCACGAAAAATACTATGAAACTATAAGAGGCAGACACACAAATCAGAATTTTAGAGGATTTGTCTCTTTATAATACAAATACAGCCTGAACAATGAATGTTTTGAGGAATTGATTGAAATTTTCCTTTGTGCAAAATTTGTCAGCTTAATTTTTTTTCTGTATTTTCTCTCTATTTGATCTTTTGAAAAAAAAATATTTTTTATGTTTTAAAACTTTTTTCTAGCTTGCAGTAATTTTAGATTTACAAATAAAAGTGCCAAGGTGATTACATAGAATTTCTGAATACCCTTTACCTAGCTTTCCCTAATGATAACATCTTATGTAACTATGACACATTTGTCAAAACTAAGAAATTAACATGGTTACAATACTATTAACTAAATGACAGACTTTTCAGATGTCCTTAGCTTTCCTTTTTTCCTGTACCAAATTCCAATCCAGGATGCCATAGCAATTAGTTGTTCTATTCCTTACTCTCCTCTGGCCTGTGACAACTGCTGTTTTACTTTGTTTTTTTTGTAACTTTATAGTTTGGAAGAGTACTGGTCAGGCATTCTGTAGAACATCCCTCCATCAATTTGAATTTGTCTGCTATATTTTCATTATTAGAATGGGTCTACAGATTTGGGGAAAGAAGACCACAAAAGGGAAGTGCCTTTCTCATTACATCTTATCATTGATACATAACATTGATATGATGTCATTACTGATGTTAACTTTGATCACTTGGTTAAGGTGGTTTCTCTACCTTAAAAGTCACTGTTTTTGCCTTTCTGTATTTTATTGGCTCTGCCCTCCTTCCCTTTTTTGTTAATTGGACAATGGAATTGAGAAACCCATATCTAGGAATTGAAATAGTCATTACTACCAGGGTGTCACTACTTCCAGACAGAACTAGGAAATATATGTACAGATGCTAATCAATTTAGATATACCTAGTTATAACTATTTCTATGTTTCTCTCTCAGCATATATATATATATATATATATATATATATATATATTTAAAGTAATGAGCTCATACTGATATATCCAAGTGCAAACAAGTAGCAGAGGGTTCATTGTTAGCCCTCAATCCCTGATTATTTGTACTTTTTTTTCCTGACAGTAAGAAATCTGACTCTATCTTATACAATTTATGTACTTATTTTTTCAACATCAGCATACATGCATTTTCAGAATTGCCAACATATGACCTTGTGAAAAATAAATGTACTAATTAGAATGCCAGTTTTAAATACAGTGTTTATATAAAACCACTCAAGTCCCCGAAACTCAACTATACACAGTTCCTCCCCTGTGGCCCCAAAGGTTTCCCAGAGCACCTTATCTCACTCTGGAAGGAAAAGCTCTGCAGGGGAGATAGTGTTCCTGGTATAGACTCAGAAATCTGAGTGGATTTAAGTGCAGTGTAAAGAATAAAGACACTGTCTAATATTTATACACCTTTTGCCCCACCCCATTTATCCAGACTCCTCATTTCAGTCTTCCAATGAACAGGTCTTCCCATTTAAAATTCTTACCATAAGATGGAGCTTCTGGCAAAGAATTGAGAATCTGGGTGGGCATAGTTTGGTTTGTAGGCAGAAAGGAGGCTGCATAATTCCTGCACTAATCGTTCATCATCTCACCCTTCCTGGAGTTCAACCAACAACCTTAGACTCAGGGGAGGATTCTGAGACAGGAAAACCTATAGGACAGGTGGCATAACTGGCACAGAGAGGTTTCCTGTAGCTACCATCTGGATTCTACAGTCAATAGCCCATGGCTAGGGGAGGAAGCATCCACGAGGGAAGACCAGGGTGGCAGCCAGGAGCCTTTCTCCTGCCAGGAAGCAGAAAGATTGATCACCCAGAGTCAGCCAAGCCAGAAACAGACTTAGGAAGAGCAGGTTCTGGGTGCCACTGTGGTGAAGCCTCACCAAGTTTAGTGCTTTGTTTTTGAGGAACATAGCATCCAAAACAGACTGGGGGCAAAAGGTAGAATTCTGTTTATCTGTAAATTGCAGTTAACACACCAGCTAGACATATTTCCCAAATGCAGGGTGACCATTCTCTTATTCGAAGACACAAAGAGTGCTGAAGTCTTGAGAAGAAAAGTCACAAAAGTCATCTTCAGTGGTTCATTAATAAATGATGTAGTGGCTATTGATCTATTTCAAATACTTCTGGCATAAACAAAGCAGTTCAGTTCTACAAAGTGGGAAAAATAAAGACCAGACCTTAGGTACTGAAATTATTTGCAATGTTTCCCCAACTAATATTATTTTAGAGACTTTAAAAAAATATATGTCTCAGTAAACGACACTTTAATTTTTTTTACATTAAAAAGGGAGAAGAAATCAAGAACATTTTATCTGTTAACTAGAGGGTCATCAGTTTTCTCTGAAAAATCTCCCTAAAATAGCAAATATTATAAAAGTCAAAAGTTATCTGAGCCATCTTTGCAAGAAGAAAGTATAGGAACATTGGATGGTATCATCTGTAGAATGTTACCAAAAATGTTTTGTGAAATGTCAAAAACACTTAACAACAATTTTCGGCCTTTAAAAAAAAATTGACTTTCCTGGTTGTTGGGGCTCACGTCTGTAAATCCCAGCTTTGGGAGGCCAAGGAAGGCAGATTGCTTGAGCTCAGGAATTCAAGACCAACCTGGACAACATGGTAAAACCTCATCTCTACTAAAAATATATATATAAAAAAAAACATATGCGTATATCTGGGTGTGGTGGTGCATACCTGTAGTTGGTAGGCTAAATGGAAGGATCACTTAAGCCTGAGAGGTTGAGGCTGCAGTGAGCTGTGATCACATCACTGCACTCTAGCATGTGTCAAAAACATAAAAATGTTTTTCCTTTCCTGTTTGGGCGAGACCCTGTCTCGAGACATAAAATGGTTTTCCTTTCCTGACTATAAAAAAAATGTTCTACTATAGAAATTTTAAAAATACAGATGGTATAAAAAGAAGGAAAAAAAAACACTCTTCATTCTACCTCTTATAATATTTTAAAAGATAACCACTGTTAATATTATTTCTTCTTGACTTCTAGTCTTTAATCTCTATTCAATTCTATTATAAAACAGTACTATAATTGAAAAGACAATGATTTCTCTACTTAAGTCCACAGAGATACAAGTATCACCATTGCTAGTACCAGAAAGCCTCATCCCTCACTCACTAAGTGAGTGATATATATATTTCCCTCACTCACTAAGTGAGTCACATCACTGTTCCAAAAGATGCCTTAATACTGAGCTCACAGTCCCTCGGCACAGAAGCCACAGCTGCCAATACTAGACATATCACATTCTTGAAATTTAAAACTGTAAAATTGGAGAATGATTACTGGTTTCCAGGGATTAGAGGGATAGAGTGAGAAAGGGGGGAGGAAGAGGATATGACAATAAAAGGGCAATAGGACCGCCATTACTGGGACATGCAGGTGCTGTCCAGGGGCATAAGGACAGGTTGAACACACTCCTCTTTGGTGCCCTGACATGCCTGCCAGAGGCTCAGGGACTGTCTCACGCAGCCTGCTGCCACCAGTACCCACCCATGCATGCCATCAGAGGCCTGGCGACCAGCCCACTAAGCATGCCACTGCTACTGCTGGTGCCTACGCTAGCCATTGAAAGGCCCAAGTGTTAGCCTGCCACTACTACTGCCATCATCAATGCCATACATGCTGCCTACGGGTTCAAGGACCCACCCACTTAGCCCATCATTGCCACCACAAGAACCTGAGCACACCACCTGTAGACACAAGAGCAAGCATACCAGGCATGCTGCTACCACCACTGGTCCTTGAAGACTGACCTGCCTGGCATCCCCCACTCCAGCAAGGCCTTTCCACAGCCTCCATTATCAACTACGGTCTAAGCCACCAAAGAATTCGCAGATACCACTGATGCTGGTGTTAGCCAAAAAAATCATACAGAGACTACATCACTGTACCTACTCAAAATAAAAGCCAAATTTCCCTACTCAACCAACACTATAGATATATCTATGGAAAAAAAATATTTTCCTATGAAA
Organism: Cebus imitator; assembly: GCF_001604975.1. NCBI lineage: Eukaryota > Metazoa > Chordata > Mammalia > Primates > Cebidae > Cebus > Cebus imitator. The sequence goes on along the minus strand of NW_016107551.1, from coordinate 3,263,869 downwards.
GTCAATTGATAAAATTGGAAGAAATGATGCACAAATATCAATGTAAGGATACAAGAAACAAAAAAGTGAAGAAACATGAGACCTTCAAAGAAACATAATTTTCCAGTAATAGATCACAAAGAAAAATTTATAAAATGCCTGAAAAAGAATTCAGAATAATAATATTAAAGAAACTCAGTGAGATACAAGAAAAAAAATATATGTAATGTTCCCTACACAAGGGAAAAGATGTTTTAGGAAAGCTCCAGGACTAGGTGGTTTTACTGCTGAATTCTACCAAAGTTACAAAAAACTGACACCAGTTATTCTCAAAGTATTCCAAAAAATTAAAGAGCAAAAAATTCTTCCTAATGCATTCTATGAGGCCAGCATTACCCTAATACCAAATCCAGACCAGGACACAATAAAGATTAAAAACTACAAGCCAATGTCCGTGATGAACAGAGACACAAGAATCCTCAATGAAATACCCCCAAACTGAATCCAACAACATATCACAAAGATAATATACCATGATCAAGAGGGATTTATCACAGGAATGAAAGGAGTTCAACATATGCAAATCAATAACTGTGATATATTGTATCAACAAAATGGAGAACAAAAACAAAATGGAGAAAAAGTGTTTGATAAAATACAGTATGTCTTCATGATAAAAACTCTCAACAAATTAGGCATAGAAGGAACATACCTCAACATAATAAAGATCATATATGACAAATCCACAGATAATAACATAACAAATGGAGGAAAAAAAAACTATTAGGCTTTCCTCTGAGAACTGGAGCAAGACAAGGTTGCCCACTTTCACCACTTTTATTCAACATAGTCCTGGAAGTCCTAGCCAGAGCAAGCAGGCAAAAGAAAGAAATGAGAGGCATCCAAATTGGAAAAGAGGAAGTCAAATTGTCCCCCATTGCAGATGACACGATCTTATATATAGAAAAACCTAAACACTGTACCAAAAAAGTTCTTAGAACTGATAATGAATTCAGTAAAGTTTCAAGATATAAAATCAATATACAAAAATCAGTAATGTCTTTATACACCAAAAATGAACTAGCTGAAAAGAAATCAAGAAAGCAATCTCATTTATAAGAGCTGCAAGGAACATGAAATGCCTAGGAATAATTTTAACCAAAAAGGTGAAAGACATCTACGATGAAAACCGCAAAACACTAATTAAAGAAATTGAAGAGGACTCAATAAATGGAAAGACATCCCTGTTCATGAATTGAAAGAATTGATATTGTTTAAAATGACCATACTACCCAAAGCAAACTATATCTATATCTACATATAAAATATGTATAATCTCCCCATTTCAAGATCCATTACTAACCACCTCTGCCAAGATGTTTTTGTCACTTAAGGTAACCCATTCACAGCCTCCTTCCAGGGGCTGAGATGTAGACATCTTTGGGGCACAAAGATGTATTGCCTGTTTTCCCAGGTACTTGGGAGACTGAGGCAGGAGAATTGCTTGAACCCAGGAAACGAAGGTTGCAGTGAGCTGAGATCACACCACTGCACTCCAGCCTGAGCAACAGAGTGAGACTCTGTCTCAAAACAATAAAACCGAGAGAGAGAGAGAGCGCAGATTGAATGATGGAAGCAGGAGTCAGAATGATGCAACTGTTGGCTCTCACAAGAGAGTCAGGTACCATGATCAAAACAATGAGGCAGCTTCTAGAAGCTAGAAAAGGCAAAGAAATGACCTCTCCCCCCAAAGGCTCCCAGAAGGAACACAGCCCTGCATACCCCTGGCTTTCAGCCCAGTGAGACCCTTTTTGGACTTCTGACCCCCAGAAATATGAGATAATAAATCTGTGATGTTTTAAGCTACTAACTTTGTGATAATTTATTATAGCCGAAGTAGAAAACTAATATAGATTTTGGTAACAGGTAGATGTAGCAAATACCTAAAAATATGGAAGTGATTATAGAACTGAACAGTGATCACAGGGTGGGAAAAAATTAAGGAACTTTATTTTTTAAAATGTTAGGTTGCCTTGAAAAGGCCGTTTATTAGAAATATGGATGCTATTGACTCTGCTAGACAGAACTCTGAAGAAAGCAAAGAGAGTAGCAGAGAAAACATATCCCCTTAGAGAATACCTAAATCATCATAAAAAGGCTGTTCAGTAAATATATGGATGTTAAAGATATTGCTGGTGAGAACTCAAAAAAAAAATGAGGATCGTGCTATTGGAAACCATAAGAAAATGAATCCTTGTTATTTAATAGCTGAAAGCTTAGTGGAATTGTGCCCTGCAGTTATGTAGAAAGCACAACTTGTAAACAGTGAACTTGGATATTTATCTCAGGAGATTTCCAAGCCAAGTGTCAAAAGTATATAGCCTGGTTTCTTTTGCAACTCATAGTAAAATGAGAGAGTTTTTTAAAAAAATGGATTAAAGGAAGAATTGTTAAGAATGAAGAAACCACGACCTGATTCTACGGAAAATTCTCAGGCTCTCTAGCTTGTGGAAGATGCTAAAATCAGGATATTGACTGTCAGGAAAGTGTGCTTGTAGAGAAAACCAAGAGTGTGGCTAAATAATCTTTTCCTACTGCCTCAGCAGGACAAAAATTCAGAGGAGTATTCAGTTACACCTAGGGTTCTTTGAAGAGATTGAGCATGTGACTCATGAATGCTGTCAGCCACATCAGCAGAAGCCAGGAATAGAGATGAAATTGCATAGGACAAGTAGGCATAGACAAGTTGTCTAATGGAATGAACTCTGTGATGTATGTGGCAGACCCACAAAGTTCTCAAGAATTCTATTCCAACAGCAACAGGAAATGAATACACTAGGTTTGAAGAAATAGATGTCTAAAATGTAGGTAATGGTAAAAGATTCATCACTGTCATAAAATGGCATTATACATAATCAAGAAGGAAGGCTTTAACTACCCCAAGCAAACTTATTTCTTAATCAACCTCATTTTTTTTCCACCATCAGATGGATATGTTATAAATGTTGTAAAGGCTTTGGCACAATGATGTGAGGTTCTGGGCTGCTTGCTCACACAGTTTTTAATATATGCTGGTGTTGTAGAGTCCTCTCACCCAGAACCAATCCTGTTCTGTATTCTGTGGGTTCAAAGCAGAGATATTAGCTCAGGTGTGGTGTGGCCTCTGAATCTTCATCAAGTGAAGGGAAACACTAGTCCTTAATAAGGAGCAGTGGACTAATTGGACTCGCTTATAATGTTGCTAGGATTCCAGGGTTTTGAAACTTTTCAGTACATCAGCCCAGATATATCTGAGGCCCAGGGCAGTGAACTCTAGAGACCAGAGGTTAGAGCAGCGTCATGTCTCCTGGGGCATGGAACCTGGGTCTTTCCTCTTATTCATACTGGTCTGGGGTCAGGATATGGAAAGATTTGTACATGTGTTTGATCTTATTTCTGCTGTTGCCATTGTGTCTGTCTTTGATCCCTTATTCCCTTGGGTTGTACCTCTTTTCCAACAACACTGGGCAAGGGAAGACCTGGAGAAATGTAGAAACAGCATTTGTATATATGATTTTGGCACTTTGTTATTTATTTAGGATGTGTGCAACATAGTATATTTTATTTTGTTCTTTTCTACAATTTCACAGGTGGAAATGTTCTCAGTAGATCATATCTGATGTTCAGACAAGAGGAGCATTAATGGTTCTGTAAGGAAATAATGCTCTGTTGTTCTGATCAGAGCATAAATTGCTCTTGACCTTGATTTACCATAGGCTTCAACTTACTCGAAAATGTATATTACTATAGGTCTAATGTCATTGAAGTGAAAACCACTTGAGATGCCAACAGGGTAAAATGTGCTCTTATCTCACTTGGCAAAGCTATAAACACAATGGCTTTCAGGAAAACTTGAATGGAGTTTCAATCCTTTTTCAGCACTCCATGTCCCCTCTGTGTTTCCAACACAGGTGGATATTTTTCTTCTTTGCTTTTTGATGCGGTTTTCTTTCCCATCCTTAGATTAACCCAGAGCAACTCTTAAATATGCCCTTAAGTATGCATTTTGCCTTATCCGTTTATCCACGTTCTCCTTCAGTGAACCTTGTCCCTGTTTTGCCTTTGTTGTAAATGCCAAACTGTGGCTCAATACAGACACACACAGTAATTCTATGTGAGAAGTTATTGCCTCCAAGTCCCTCCATGGAACTGTTAGGAATCTGAGACTTGGCAGGGAAGGAAACTCATCTTTCCAAAAAAAAAGATCAAACGCAGAGAAAATGAGCCTCAGGTGATACTGTGGGCTTCAAGTTCACAGTGTTGGTAGTGAGGACTCATTTCTCTTGAATTTGTGGTCCAAGGTTTGGGATGAGGTTTCCCTGAGGGTTCTCATTTCCTAACCATTTACTAAATGAGGGATTTTTTTTTCCTGGGTATCTTGCCAGTCTCAATAGATTTTTTCCATTAATTTTATGGTCAATACTGAGGACTGCATTCTGCAGAACGGAACGAGAGAGATCTCTTCAGTCTGGCTCTTACTAACCAAACACAGGTTGCTTTCTGTTATATTTAAAATGAAGATAAGAATTCTTACTATGATACTTGAGGCTTTCTAAATTTGTCAATTAAGAAAAACTCTACAGAGAAATGTGTATGTGTGTCATAAGGACATTGTATGCTCTCAACTTGTACAAATCCCAGTATTCCTCTCACCTGCATCCAGATCAAGAAGAAAAATACAGAAGAAATAAGTGTTGTTAGAAGTAAAATCTGAGAGCATTGTAATTTGAGTTATTTCAAAATGATTGTTCACAGAGTGTAAACAGATGCTTGGCTTGGTACGTTGTATTCCTTGAATATAGGGTAGCAACAGTTTTATCCACACATTGAGAATTTGAGTAAGCAGTGGCCAGTATCTGTGTGGGTGAGGGAAGCAGAAAAACAAGTTTACCACATCTTTATCCTGTGGCCTCACTCATGTAAGCAATACAGGAAAAAAATGGAGCAGAGGCTGAGATAAGAAGAGAGTCCTGGGATGAGACAGGGGTATGGAGCAGAAGGAGAAAACAAAACAGATTAAAGATGGAACAAACAGTGGCCAGGAGCAGCAGATATCAATGGCAGAGAAAAGAGGAGACAGAGGAGGCTGATGGAATATAAAGAAAGAGCAAACAGAGAGAAAATAGGGAAAGGGGGACAGACAGATAAAAACGGGGAAAGGAAGAGGGAGAAGTAGCAGGACACGAGGGGAAAGAATAAGGAACAGACCCTGGAATAAAAGAAAAGCTAGTGGGCCAGGCATGGCAGAATTGTCATCTGTCCTGCGGATATCAAGAGCCCTTCTTTCTCCCCTTCTAGTTAGGCTATTTTGAATATTTCACTATACATCTATTCCGTTTTGATCTATTGATCTTCAAAGCTGCTCATGAAGACAGCAGTCATACTCTGATGGTCAGCACACTGTGTCCACTCTTTGGTTTATGTGATCCAGACAGAGAGCCTCAGGACACCCTGTGCAGGGAACAAAATCAGCAATGGATGGGCAGTCCTGGATGGACAATGTCCTGAGTTAACTCAGGGGAGACACTGGGTGTGTTTCTGGTCTGTCAACCCAAATGAGGGTTCCATAAAGTGTCAGAAAAGGCAAAGGGCCAGGAGTATGTGTACTTACTCTAGATGAGGTATTTTTGCTGAAAAGTATTTACCATAAATATAAGCATAAAAGTTTTCCTCAACAGCTATGTAGATGAATTCAAGTATCTCCTCAGGGGCCTGATCATCTATGGAGGAAAGAGGAAATGATATACAGCACTCAGGAATATTTGTGGAGTTGGGACCAATAGTCTTACTGTTTAACCAGAACCTGTTAAACTCTAAACATGCTCTACACTCTCTCATAGCAGGGTAGAGAGTCTTCTGTTTGGTAGGGACATATGTAAAGGAGGAGCTGGTTTACCCTGGTAATGTGATTTCATACAGCTGCATTTTCCTGTGGACTTGACTAGACCCCAGAATAAAGAAATACTGCTGGGGAGGGTAGGAGGAATCTGCCTGGGACCCCTCATGTTTAGGCTCTCAAGAGGCCACTTACAGGCCTTCAGCCAAGTCTCAAAACAACAAAATATGCAGCCTCCCTTGCACCTACACCTTGGATCTTCCTTAACCACCAGAAGCAGAATTTTCCCCTTCTCATAATAACACCATAGTAGGGCCGGGCGCGGTGGCTCAAGCCTGTAATCCCAGCACTTTGGGAGGCCGAGGCGGGTGGATCACGAGGTCAAGAGATCGAGACCATCCCGGTCAACATGGTGAAACCCCGTCTCTACTAAAAATACAAAAAATTAGCTGGGCATGGTGGCGCGTGCCTGTAATCCCAGCGACTCAGGAGGCTGGGGCAGGAGAATTGCCTGAACCCGGGAGGTGGAGGTTGTGGTGAGCCGAGATCGCGCCATTGCACTCCAGCCTGGGTAACAAGAGCGAAACTCAGTCTCAAAAAAAAAAATAAAATAAAATAAAATAACACCATAGTAGCAAGACAACATGGTGAAGGACTCTACATTCTCACCAAACTCACCACCTTCCAAGTAAACAAGTGGTGGTGTAACAGTGCATAAGAGTATGTCTGCCCACATGCACACGTATGTTTATTGCAGCACTGTTCACAATAGCAAAGATTTGGAACCAACCCAAATGCCCATCAATGATGATAGACTAGATAATAAAGAAAATGTGGCACATATATACCCTGGAATACTATGCAGCCATAAAAAAGGATGAGTTCATGTCCTTTGCAGGAACATGGATAAAGCTGAAAACCATCATTCTCAGCAAACTGACGCAAGAACAAAAAACCAACACAAGAACAGAAAACCAAACACTGCATGTTCTCACTCATAAGTGGGTGTTGAACAGTGAGAACACATGGACACAGGGAGGGGAACACCAGACACTGGGGCCTGTCAGGGACTAAGGGGCTAGAGGAGGGATAGCAGGGGTTGAGGGGATAGGGGAGGGATAGCATTAGGAGAAATACCTAATGTAGATGACGAGGTGATGGATGCAGCAAACCACCATGGCACCTGTATACCTATGTAACAAACCTGCACATTCTGCACATGTACCCCAGAACTTAAAGTATAATTCAAAAAAAAGGAGTAGGTCTGCCTAGAAACAGTGATGAGGGGCAGGAAAATACAGAGGCCAGCAGCAAGGTGGGAGCCAGTTGGGAGCCAGGGAACAAGAGAGGATTTAGGAAAATGCCTTCTTTCCATTCCTCTGTCTTCTCTAACATTATAATATTGACAAAATGTGGATAAATAATATTAGTAACTCTGATATGTATTTTTTAGTCACCATGAGAAATATAGAAGTTGACTAAATAAAATCTGGATTCGAGGTTCTCGGTTTAAAATTCAAGTAGTATTAATTCATGGCTATAGTTGCTCAGGGCAGGTCATTTAATAATTCTTTGCCTCAGGTTTCTCAACTGTGAAATGTGGAAAAGTCATCCTCTATAGGATGACTACCAAGATTAAATATTTAATACATGGAATGCATTTGAAATATCTAAAACCAAGTAAGTGCTCAATACCTTTTGTATTTGTATTATATTTATCACCATTATTCAATGACGGGTATTTATTATTACCAATAGATTAGCAATAATGAACACTGCTTTAATAAATGAGGATCTACCTCTTTTAAACCACAAAATATCCATTAAAATATGAACTTACCCTTCTGGTTTACAAGCATCCCTTCATTCCCAACTGTAGTATTAATTTCAATTATACTATCAATATAAATGCAAATAATAATCATATCAATGATAATCATAACTAACTATCCTAATTTCACATAGATTAGGGGACAACAGGATCCACCAGATTTGTTATGGTTATATATATATATATTTACATATTAACCTTAGTTATAATATTATGATATTGCAACTTAATAATGTACTAAAACCATCCCCATTTTCCAAAGAAAAAACAATATTCCCAAAGAGAATGCCAATATTCTTAGGACTATTCCCTTGGAATAGGGAATATGACCGTCCCTGGAAAGGTCCCAGAATATGAAAGAACTCCACAGGATGTTGCAAAGAGCTCAGAGGTTAGTCCCACAATCATTGTCCTTCAAGTTGGCCATGCTTCTTCTTGGACAAAGTCATGCCCCTACACCCTCACCCGGTGACAGCTCACCACAGTGAGGCCATGACCCTAGTCACTCCCCCTATTCTGAAAATCCTCAGGTCCAGGTAGGCATGTAGCTGGAACTTACCTGAAGAGTACAGACCTATAACCGTGCCCTCAGCAGAGTCCATCCCCCAACGTAAAACCTACGAACTTTCTTAGTCCATGAACCCTAGGCTTAACCATATACTGAGCCTTTGTCTCAAGAGGAGGTCACATATAGGTCAAAGGCCAGTTGCTTGTTCCCATTTGCTATTCCAGGGCCTCTCAGTACCACCAAATAAGTCATCAAATCCTCTGCATAAGCAAGGGAAAAGGGCTACATTGTATTCTATGATGGGAGACATTTTAGAAATTCGTCCTATACTAGGGTCATCTTGTCCACAGGATCAGAGATATCAGTGCAGTGTGAATTCATCCTGTGTTTTTTCGTTTGTTTGTTTAAAAAAGTTTTTTGTAGAGATGGGGGTCTCCCTTTTTGCCCAGGCTGGTCTAAAACTCCTTGCCTCAAACAATAACCTCAGCCTCCCAAAGTGCTGAGATTATAGACATGAGCTACTGCACCCAGCCCAGGTTTATTATAATGTATATGTAGATATACATATGCAGACATAATTATAGAGGTGCTTATATACAATGATTTTCTGCCTTGGTCCTCTGAGCAGACCACGAAGCATTGACACACAGTAGAATGAGCACACCTAGAACCAAGATCTAAACATCATTGGTTTCTAAACATAATTAGTCCTTAAAAGAAACCAGAGCCCTTTGGAGGAAGGACAGGGGCAGAAAACACAAAATAATCCTGGGCATTTCAAAAGGACAAATGAATCAATCTGAAGTAGCATCTAATAGTCAAGGCAGCCTAAATGAGGACTCAGTGTGATCTGTTATCCTGGATTGAATCAGGGAAATGAAAAACGTATGGGTTGGGAAACTTACTAAACCCCATGGAGTCCATAGTTTAAATAGTATTGCACCAATGTTAATTTCATAGTTTTGACAAATGTACCATAGATATATAAGATATCTGCACAATTTTCCCAAGTTTTCTGCAAATCTAAATGTATTCCAAAAATGTTCTCTTAAAAACCTAAATTGTAAAAATACTCCAAAAATAAACAAAATAAAACAACAAAGCTGACAAGTAGGTAGAGTTAGTGACTGGTGTAATGGAAACTGAGAAAAAAATACTACGATTAACTTCTGAACCCATCATCAGACTGTATCTCCCTCATGAACATGCCCAAAAGATGAAAAAAATGCAGGTGACTATATATCCCCAATGTAATTTGGGGATTTGGGGGAGACACTTTAGAAACTTGTTCTAGTGTCTGAGCATGGTGGCCCCTGCCTATAATCCCAGCACTTTCAGAGACTGAGGCAGGTGGATCACCTGAGGCTAGGAGTTCAAGACCAGCCTGGTCAACATGGTGAAACCCCATCTCTATTAAAAACACAAAAATTAGCTGGCGTGGTATTGGGTGCCTGTAATCCCAGCTATTCAGGAGGCTGAGGCCAGAGAATTGCTTGAACCTGGGAGGCAGAGGTTTTCAGTAAGCCATTGCACTCCAGCCTGGGTAACAGAGTGAGACTGCCTAAAAAAATAAAAATAAAAATAATGAAAAAGACAGAATGACAATTGGAGTTGTAAAGGATTTATAGTTTTCTGATAAATCACAGTTTGGAAATTGATTAATGTCTTCGAGCCTAACTTACTAATTTATAACATTTTCCAAAGAGCAACCATGAATGTGTGCCCTCAGTGTTTAGGTTTGTAAAGTAACCTGTACAATACAGTCAATAACTACTGCACAGGATCCTATGCTGAAGTCACAAACACTTCCCAGGAGCACTTGGGCTGGCTGTGGGAGGGGAAACTCTGCAGAGGACATGGTGCTGAGTGAGCTGAGGGGCACTGACAGGAATATACACTCTTCCAAATATTGACACATTTCCCATCCCTCCATGTTCAGAGCCCAGATTTGTCCCCTCAACTAAGAAAGGCCCTCATACCTGACTGAGAGAAAGATAAGTTTCCTTTTGCAGACTCCAGAATCTGAGGGAACAGATTCTATGTTGTGTTCTGTAGACACAGAGGAACCTCCAGTTCCTCCCGTTCCCAAAATTCCAACCATACATCTGAGAATCCAGGTGTGTCTTCTCAGACAGGAACACACTTGGGAGAGACGGTATAACGAACACAGACTTGGAAACATGAATAGGCACATATGGGTTTCCTGTGACTTCATATTGGCCCTATATTCCAGATACCCTGTGCCCTTACAGCTGAGGGAGACTCCAGCTGATAGCCAAAGAAGAGCCAGGGTCTACAGTCCTGCAGCAACAAAGAAATTAATGCATCAAAAATCCTCAGCGAACATGAAAGCAGATCCTTTCCTAATCAAGCTTCCAGATGAGAACGTGGCCTCTCTGACACCTTGACAGAAGCCTGTGAAACCCTAAGTAGAGGGCCTTTTAGAGCGAAGCTCTGATTTATGAGACACAAAAATTCTAAGATAATACATATTTTTTTTTAGCTGCTAAGTTTGTGGTAATTTGTTTTGCAGCAATAAATCACTACATAGTTCTCTGTTCAACCATCACTGACCCCACATTTAGAATACTCTCCATCACTGGCCTCCTGTATCTAAACTTATAAATACCACATCCCTGATCGCTTGACTTCACATCCACTTTATTTATGCACAAATTTCATATCATGCAGCCTAAAATACCATTTGGCAACATTATTGTCTTGTCTCTGGAGTCATATCATTGAAACTGTAGACTCCATCTCACTAATCCCATAGTTAAAACCTCCCTGAACTCAAAGCTCTACACTTTTAACACAATTCCATCACATAGAACCACATTACTGACAATAGAGTCTTCTCCTCCCTTGCCTGCATACCAACATAATTGAATCTATATCCTCACTATTACTCGGTAATCTGCTATCTCCTGTTATACAATACTTATCTTTGAGCTTACACATTTTATTGATTATCATTTTCATTGATTCTGGAATGGAACAACCCCATACAGCAACGTTATTGGCCCTACAGTTCAATAACACTAGCACTAGAGACCTTTATCACTGGACTCACAAACCCTCATCAATGAGCCCATATATTCCAGCAATTTTCCCACAAATCCTCATCACTCCACCTCTAACATTTCATATAGATGAAATCACAAGGTAGGTGGTATAGTGTGTTTGGCTATTTTCACATAGCATACTATTTCTAAGCATATTATTCTATGTTGTAGCATATTTGAGTATTTAATTCCTTTTTTGTTACCTAATAGCATTCCACTGCATGAATATACAATATTTGCTTATTCATTAACTAGTCGATGAACAGTTATGTTGTTTCCACATTTTGGCTGTTATGGGCAAGGCAGCTTACATTACATCAGCGTATGAATATTTGTGTAGGTGTGTATTCTAATTTATCTTGGGTGAATATCTAGACATGAAATTGCTGGGTCATATGCTAAAATTTATATTAACTCTTTGGGTAAACTGCCAAGCTAATTTTGCAAGCAGGCGATATCATTTTACTTTCCCATCTGCAGTGTATAAGGCTCTCCTCACCACCATGTATCACTAATTTTTTTATTATATTCATTCTAGTGCATCTAAAGTGGTATCCTATTATGGATTTAATTTACATTTCCCTAATGATAAATGATGTTCAACATCCTTTTATTTGCTTATCGATCATAAATATATTATCTTTGGGGAAATATCTACTAAAATGTTTTGCCCATTTTATATTTGGTTATTTGCCTTTCACTGAATTTAAAGCATCTATTCTATTTTAGATACAAATCTTTTATTAGGCACAAGATTTGAAACATTGTCTCCCATTGTGGTTTATTTTTTTAATTTTTTGATGATGTCTACTGAAGTGCAAGTTTGAATTCTGATTAACTCCCATTTATTATTTTTCTTTCTTTGCTTTTTATAAGCCAGTCTTTTCATAAACCAGGTAACAGCTCTCCATTTGTTGAAAAGATTATCCTCCCACAATAGCGTTGCCTTTGGAATTCTGGAAAACTAATTATTGGCTGACAGTGTGGTTTGTTTTGTTTTGTTTTGTTTTTCCTCTTTCATCATTTTGGATGTGTCATTATGTTGGCTTCTGCCCTCCATTGTTTCTGATGATAAGTTAGCTAATTAGCTTACTGTGGCTTACTCACAGATGATGAGACATTTTCCTATTGCTGCTTTCAAGATTTTATTTCTGCATTTGATTTGCAGCAGCTTGCCTGATGTGTCTAGATGTGAGTCTCTTTGTTGTACCTACTTTGGATTTGTTAAATTTCCTGAAAGTTCAATAAAATTTTAGCCAACGTTTCTTTAATATTATTTTGCTCCATTTTTTTCTCTCCCCTTCTTCTGGATATAGATTTAAATTCATGTTGATAGGCTTAATGGTTCCTGATTGGTCTCTGACATTATCTTTATTTATCTATGTTACCTTTTCTTTCCATTATCCAATTGGCTCATCTCTACTGATTTGTCTTCAGGTTTCTTGGTTCTTTCTTCTACCAGCTCAAACCTGCTGTCGGGTCCCTCTAGCAAACTGGTCATTTTAGTCATTGTATTTTTCATCTGCAGAATTTACATTTGATTCATGCTTATTCTTTCAACGTCCTTATCGATATCATCTGGCTTATGTGTCATTGTCATGGTGCTTTCTTTAATTCTTTAAACATGATTTCTATTAGTTCTTTGAAGATATTTATAATAGTTGTTTTCAAGTCCATTCTTGCTAAGTACAATGCCTCAGCTCGCCCCACACCAGGCTCTGGAAAGAGTTTCTATTGATAGATTTTTTAATATTCTGTATGAGTTACACTTTCCTATTTCTTTATATGTATTGTGCAAAGTTTGGTATTTTATATTATAGGTTCTAGTAACTTTGCACCCTGTTTCCCCCACCCAGGTAGTTTGTTTGTTTGTTTGTTGTTTGTTTTGAGACTGAGTTTCGGTCTTATTGCCCAGGCTGGAGTGGAATGGCGCAGTATCAGCTCTCTGCATTCTCTGCCTCACAGGTTTAAGTGATTCTCCTGCCTCAAACTCCCAAGTAGCTGGGATTACAGGTGCTCGCCACCACACCCAGCTAATTCTTTGTATTTTTAGTAGAGACAGGGTTTCACCATGTTGGCCAGGCTTATCTCAAACTCCTGACCTCAGCTGATCCATTTGCACCTCCCAAAGTGTTGGGATTACAGGTGTGAGCCACCGTGCCTGGACTTCTTGCTGTTTTTCTTTGTTTGGTTTGTCTTTTTGTTTGTTTAGTGATTTTTCTGTGTTAATTCTGTGGAGTCTGTTTCCTCTGTAGTGTGTGCTTGCTCTGTCATTTTGTGTATTAATCCAATTAGCATTGCAACCTCAGGCTAGCTGCAGTGTCAGCCTTCCACTGAGATCACGATGGCTTTAAAAAATTGCCCCTGGCATAGATTTCTCTGCACTCTGTGGGAAATCAGCCCTTCCAGCAGAACAGCAAAGCATAGTATCCCCAGCCTGCCTTGAATGCCCAGGCAGAAATTCCATGCCACAGAGCTGGGAGAAAATGGGAGCAAGCCAAGAGTAAAATGCCTAAAAACTCACTACTCTAACAAAGATGCATTAGATTATCTGGATAAGAACTGAGCTGTGTGCATTCGATCAATTTCCAGAGATTTTAAGTGATTGCTTTTGTCAGCTTTGCCCAGTTTTATCATGGATTTGAGCAAGATGATTTGTCAACCTCCCTCACTGCCAACCTGGATGTCCTGTCTCACTCCCACATTTATTTTTTATTATTTCTTTCCTTTATTACCATTCAACTGATTAGTACTCTGGTTCTTTTTCTTTTCAATGATATACAAAGTGTATTTCAGAACTATACTGGCTTTTTGCCTTTCCAAATGAAATTTGCTTAAATGTATAACATCAAGCATTATATTTAAATTACAACTCCTTTGTAAGCCTGTTATAATATACAAATTTATATGACCATAACCACTAACTTTAATGCAGCAAAATTAAATGATGACAATGACATATTTATCCTCATTTTTGAATAAATTTTCTTATTTAGAAAACACTAACTTGGTGCAAACAGTTCACCTAAAAATGTCACTGAGGGAGTGTCCTTTAGGGGAGTGCCTTTAGGTCTTTCAGGGTGTTTACTAAAAACATGACTCAAATTACATTTTTCTTTTTGAGATACCAATTCATATTGTTAATGCTGGAAGAGAGAGATGCCTTGGCCTTCACGATGCTTGGCATGTATAATATATATGTTGAAATATACTGTAATTGGCAATTTTCATGTTTTCTTCTAAGTATGTTTCAAACTCTTCTCTTGCACATACTGTGAACTCAGTTTCTTATTTCGCAGGCAGAGGGGAATTTGGGGGTTTCTACAACATTAGTTTCTATGCCTTGTAAGGAAAGTGAACATGGAAAACGAATGATAGGAATCAGATTATTTGCATCATTTTAGGTGATCTGGGTGTGCTTAATTCATGTATTTGACACCACAACATTTCTGCCTTGTTATAACTATCCCGTGTTTCCATATATTATCACAAACATAGATCTGAATTTATCTAAGTTACAACGTCCCTGTACCCATGGAGGTATAAAGGCCAGAGTCTATGAGGTTGAACACATGAATGGCACAGTGACACTATGGAAGGCGGTCTGCTGCATCCATAGAAGGGCATGCATGCATCAGTCAAAAGGAAGGGAACCATAAGCTTAGACACAGAAGTCTGTGATTTGATTCCATTAAAAGGCACCTAAAGATTCAACAACATGAAACCTATAAGCTTAGTAAGGAGTTTATGGAATGAATTGTGGAGTATAGAAGAGCTATAGCCTTAGTGATGTGGATTTTGAAGTATTATTGATGTGGAATTAGTAATCTCATTGATGTTGGTTTCATGGAGTCAGTGATTTGTATTCTCTAATATTACTGCTGGGGACCATCTCACAGACCCCAGCTGCACAACAGATGAATAAATGCACCCAGACACAAATTTCCAGTAAACAAGTGGGCTAGAAGTAAGCTACTCACAGAGAGAGATCACAGCTACACGAAACTGGCTAGTTTACCCCCTCCCCATTTTTTCAGTATAGATTTAATAACAGAGGCTCTAAGTCAGCACACTTGTAGAGAAAGATTATACGGCCAGGTTCTGACACCCAAAGCAAACACCATTACTGGGTAAACCCCCTGGTTGACCTCCCCATCCAGCTCAAAGGTTAGTTTTATGACCACATGAATAAACAAGCTAGCTAGGTAAACTACTTACATTCCTTTGTATTGGCACCTCTCTGGCTCCTGCAAAGAGACTCTGGCTGCCTTCAGCTACAAACTATAGGAAAAACACTTAGGCCTTCTAAAAGGGTTTAAGACTATATTCTATAAATTTCTGTACTATTTTTAATAATTTTGCCACCACCCTGAATGAATTCCCACAATTACTGGTGGGGTCTATGATGGTATACATTATGTGGTGACAGTAATATAGATGACATCTGGTCAGTAATGGGACGTCTGAGGGCTCTATGAAGGGCATGCCATTGCTGTCTAAAAAAAGTGAACACAATTTTTTGGATCAATACAGGTCCACTCATGATTTTGACACAGGTCCCGTTAAGGCCAAAGAGATTAACTCAAGCGAATCATCACTGAACTTGAGGGACCAAAGGAGTGTAAATTATATCCCATCAGAGTTATGGGAGGGGCTTCACATGAGAAAAAGAATCCTTACCAACCAAGAGTGAAGATTATGTCTTGCCCACTAGGAAGTATGGATGTATTCAGAATAAGAATAAATTTATAAGCAAAGATAAAAAATAGTATTTAAAAATCAACATTCATTCATGATCTCTTTAAAAAGTCATAAAACTAATAATAAAGGGGAACTTCTTCAACTTGATAAAAGATGTCTTCAAAGCACCTACTTCTATTTTATGTTTTCAAACAAGATGGAGAAAATGCATTTCAGTGTAATTGTACCACTAACTACAGCCAAAAACCCTGGGGAAATAATCAAACCAAATATAAACACTTGGAGAAGTGTAAAAAATAAATTGCTATGGCTGGAGACCTTGGAACTCAAGAAATGGCAGGGAGGTTACTTCCAATTTCTTCCCCCACACACTACTCCTATGTAACCTGGACTGGGCATTGGAGAAACCCACAGCCAGGAAATGGCAATGCACACAGACCAAAAGGCCCAGGAAAAGCCTTTTTCTCTAGGAAAAGGAACAGGAAAGTGTCAAGCTATCAAAGAGAACACTTTCACAAGGATATATACTCAGGTGATCACCATGAATAAAATCACACCACCCTTTTTCTCTCCAGATGTTGTAATCAGCATGGGAACTGTGGACAGAGCCCTAAATTGCATCTGTCTTGTAGTAACAAGGGGACATATGACCCTTTCTCAACTGAAATGATGTCTGCTAAGATTGTGGGCAAGCTTCGACCTCCACCACTTCCCTGCCTCCCCCTGTGGTGGGTAACCTTGAGACTATATGGGCAGAGTCTGAATTCCATCCTTAACCTTGAGTAATAAGGTGACAAGTAACACATCTCCCCTTTTTGAGGGACATATGGCCATTGTGATGGTTAATTTTATGTGTAAACTTGGCTAGGTTACGGTGCGCAATGTTTGATCAAACACCAGTCCAGTTGTTGCTGTGAAGATATTTTTTAAAATGTGATTAACATTTAAACTGGTAGGCTGAGTAAAGCAGATTTTTCTTCATAATGTGAATGGGACTCACCCACTCTGTTGAGGTCTCCCAAGAAAAAAAGGAATGCTGCCTTCAGAATGGAGACTACAATATTAACTCTCCTACACAGGGCTGCCCTGCAAATTCCAACCTGCCAGTCCCCAAATTGTATCAGCCAATTGCTCTTTTTTACAGAGAGAGAGAAATTTGTATGTGTATAAAATATCTTTGTATGTATATATCTCTATATATAATGTCTCTCTCTATATAGGATATCTCTATATATACATATATATAATAGGATATATGGTATTCTATTGCTTAGAATAGAATATTGGTTCTGTTAGTTCTGTTGATTCTGTTTCTCTATTGTTCTGTTTCTCTAGAGAACCCTGACTAATACAGCTATGGATACTGTGAGTGGAGTTCTGACTTCCATTTCTCATCTTCAGTAACAAAGAGGTGCCCCTTCTCCTTTCCATGAAACATGGAAAAGCTCTGTAATTCCAGAGTTAGATATGCTATTTGAAGTCATTCAGCAAAAAAAATCCAAAAGCTATATGAATCTAATTCTAAATATCTCTCAGTTTACTTAAAAAATATCTCACAGAAGGGATGTTAAAAGGAAGGCACATGGAAGCCCTGTGGTTCCAAGGAAGGAAAAGCAAGATTTTCCTACAGTGGAGGCCAATAGTGGATAGCATATGCTATGAAAAATTTCAGGCCAAGTAACTTCTACCCTTGATAGAAGTTTATAGGTAGTAGAAGAAGATGACTATCTGGATCCCAGTCCTGGCTCCACTATGACCTAGCTGTGTGATGTTTAGTAGGTTGCTTAACCACCCTGTGAGTCAGCTTCTTCAGCTATAAAATGAGCATAATTATATTTGCTGTATAGAACTATTGTATGGGTTAAGAAAAGCAGTGCATGTAAATCAGCTAACTCATTTCCTGCTGTGTTATATACTTTAAAAATATTAGAGTTACCTTTTTCTTAACTTCAGTATATCTAATGCTCCTCTTTAAAAGGAGTCTAGATTTTAACTACAAAAATTCTTGAGGTCCACCTAAAGGTTGCCTTGAGTTGATCTTTGATCCACATGAAAGCTCTAACCAGCTTTCTTATTTTCCCTTTAAAAACTCACCTTCATCATATACCCACTGGGTTTGCAAAGTCAGTGGCCAGTGATACGTTGAAATTTAATTTTCCAGGATTCAGAAGTGGAGCATTATCCTTAAACATGAAATTGTGTGAACTGAGTTAAATTATGTAAAAACACCTGTCACTGTATAATGTTTTTATATAAATTGTGAGTATGTGGATGTGTCCTGTTGAAAAAATTATCAACCAGGATATCATAAAGATATTCTCCTAAGTTATTTTCAGATCATTATTGTATTATCTTTCACATATAGACCTAGAACCTACTTGGAATTACTGTTGTTTATGCAGCTTTATAAGAACAATTGATATTTATGAAGCCTGCAAGAAGAATGAGGGCCACCTCCTCTTCAGTAACTTCTGTTGATTCATGTATCACGTGCATGCCCTCAAAATGATGGGTACCACTGCATTCCATTTTCCTTCCTTTCTGCTTCCTGTCTCAAGTTCTCTCTCCCACTCTGAAAGCTAGTTCCCTGGAAAAATAGACATCCTTATAGCACATGAAATTTTCTATTTATATTTCGGAAGCATCCTACCCTCTGTGAGCCCCCCAGTCTTTATAAAGCTCTTGGAGACACTCTAAACTGTTGGTGCCTAGGTGGAAATCACAGTGGGAAAAGCCACAGGGCACCCCACGTTTTCTTTCTAATCTTCTGTTTATATAGGATTGGCAGGGAATGAGAATGGGATGGTAACCGAGGAAGAAAAAACCATTTTCAGATTTTCTGGGCATATAACCTTAGTTGTTTTGTTTTGTTTGTTTGTTTGTTTAATCTATGCTGCCTCTTTCTCCTCAATTTTGGGTCCCATTTATCAATTTCCAAACAACAAAACAAGGCCACCCTCCCAGTATGCTTAAGTGGGCATGTGGGGGGAAAAAGCAATAACAACATGGAGCTAGGGTCCAAAGTTATATGGAGTTCACTTGTCAGACTTTACCTGAGGCTTGACTTGCTCACAGGCTCAGAGAAATGAAGACTGCTAGTGCCCCCTGCAGTACAGAGTCCTCCATGGTCCCAAAGAGGGCATCCGTGATTCAGACTGACATTCAGGTGCACATCTTATGAGAAGCTCTCAGTCACCCTTAAAAATAAAAAAATGAAAACATGGTTACAGCTGAGCAGCTGGAGGTAGTGATCACTAAATGCAACTAACGAGGGCTATGTGTTGTTAAAGACACACACAGTACCTGAAAGAATAGCATTCCATGTTTTAGGAGGAAAATTAAAGAAGAAAAAAAAAGGAAAAGATATTTCTATCCCAAAAGACACAGATGTTTCCCAATTCTGAGGATGTGGATTACCGGCAGCTTATAAATTCCCTTGAAATTAACAGGTTATATTAAAAAGTGCTGATGCAGCCTTGTCTACTTAAGGGAGAGCAGCCCCATTATGACTAGAGAAGCAAAACGTAAAAATTTCTAAACCCTCAGACAGTGAAAAATTAAGGTCTTTGCATAACATTGCAAGTTGCTAACTGCTTTGATACCACTCTAGTAGTTAAATTCATATACAAGAGCCAATGTTAGATATGTAATAGGGAATTTAAATATATATAGGATATAATGCAATTACAGGCAAACTATTGACTAAAAACCAGTTTAATATACAGTATGATGAAGTCATTGTAGCTAAATATATTTTATCTAGCTTTGCAGGAATGCCTAATATTGGCCTTGGAAAAAATTTAGTGGACTTTCTTTTTAAATTAGGCAATTTGCCCTTGTAAAAATTATTTCATAGTCTTTCCGTAAAATTTTCACCTAAAAGAAAACATAATAACAAGATAATATTTATAAACCTATGGATTATTTCATGATGTAATACCAAATGTTACTAATCATAGCAACAGCTATCAAGGCTATGATGAATTGTGATATTCTAGAGCTCTGCTGCTGATTAGTTAGATGTCTTCCTTGAAGATTTTACAAATAAAATAATCTGTCATTACGGAAATGATTAAATGGAGCTTGTGGGAGCCCTCAGAGCCTGTTTTGAGTTGAGGCATATGTGCCAGTATATTAGGTTACAAGTTTGCTTTCTTTATAAGCAAAAAAGAAAGGATTTATAACTCTCATAATTGGAGAATACAGAACTGCTTCTGGCTTCAGAGCTGGCTTGATCCAAAGATTCTGTCTTTAGGGCTCGTGATCTGTCTCTCCATCTCAGAGCTTTTCTTGACTTCTTTCTGGTATCATTCTATTTTTTTTTTTCTTTAAATGTTGAGTTTATTTTTTTTACCTATTTGTTTATTTTACTGCATTTTAGGTTTTGGGGTACATGTGAAGAACATGCAAGATTGTTGCATAGGTACACACGTGGCAGTGTGATTTGCTGCCTTCCTCCCCATC
>NW_016107551.1:3240399-3241666 GCF_001604975.1 Cebus imitator | reverse complement strand
TTTGCACATTGATTTTGTATCCTGAGACTTTGCTGAACTTGCTTATCAGTTTCAGGAGGTTTGGGGCTGAGACGATGGGGTCTTCTAGATATACAATCATGTCGTCTGCAAACAGAGACAATTTGACTTCCTCCTTTCCTATTTGAATACCCTTTATTTCTTTTTCTTGCCTGATTGCTCTGGCTAGAACTTCTAATACTATATTGAATAGGAGTGGTAAGAGAGGGAATCCTTGTCTAGTGCCACATTTCAAGGGGAATGCTTCCAGTTTTTGCCTGATATTGGGTATGATATTGGCTTTTGGTTTGTCATAAATAGCTTTTATTATTTTGAGATACGTTCCGTCAATACCTAGATTATTGAGGGTTTTTAACATAAAGGGCTGTTGAATTTTGTCAAAGGCCTTCTCTGCATCAATTGAGATAATCATGTGGTTTTTGTCTTTGGTTCTGTTTATATGGTGAATTACATTTATAGACTTGCGTATATTGAACCAGCCTTGCATCCCCGGGATGAAGCCTACTTGATCATGGTGGATAAGCTTTTTGCTGTGCTGTTGCAATCGGCTTGTCAGCATTTTATTGAAGATTTTTGCATCTATGTTCATCATGGATATTGGCCTGAAGTTTTCTTTTCTTGTTGAGTCTCTGCTGGGTTTTGGAATCAGGATGATGTTGGTCTCATAAAATGTTTTAGGAAGAATCCTTCTTTTTGTATTGTTTGGAATAGTTTCAGAAGGAATGGTACCAGCTCCTCTTTGTATGTCTGGTAGAATTAGGCTGTGAACCCGTCTGGACCTGGGCTTTTTTTGGGTGGTAAGCTCTTAATTGCTGCCTCAACTTCAGACCTTGCTATGGGTCTGTTCAGGGTTTCGGCTTCTTCCTGGTTTAGGCTTGGGAGAAGGCAAGTGTCCAGTAATTTATCCATTTCTTCCAGGTTTACTAGTTTATGTGCATAGAGTTGTCTGTAATAATCTCTGATGATGGTTTGGATTTCTGTGGAATCTGTGGTGATATCCCCTTTATCGTTTTTTCATTGCATCAATTTGGTTATTCTCTCTTTTCTTTTTTATTAATCTGGCTACTGGTCTGTCTATTTTGTTGATCTTTTCAAAAAACCTGATCCTGGATTTATTGATTTTTTGAAGGGATTTTTGTGTCTCTATCTCCTTCAGTTCTGCTCTGATCTTAGCTATTTCTTGTCTTCTGCTAGACTTTGAGTTTTTTTGATCTTGCTCCTCTAGCTCTTTCAGTTTTGATGATAGGAT
>NW_016107551.1:3234482-3238864 GCF_001604975.1 Cebus imitator | reverse complement strand
TGGGTAACCCGACCTTTCTCTCTGGCTGCCCTTAGTATTTTCTGCTTCATTTGAATCCTGGTGAATCTGACGATTATGTGCCTTGGGGTTTCTCTTCTTGTTTCTGGTATCATTCTTCTCACAGGCTCCCTCTCTTTGGCAGGTCATGGGAGTTTTAGAGCCCCAGGCTCACATCTAACAGCTCAGCAATCCCACTGAAAAGAGGTAGCCTTTGCTGCTCTGGTCATGCCTGTAATCCCAGCACTTTGGGAGGCCGAGGCGGGTGGATCACCTGAAGTCAGGAGTTCAAGACCAGCCTGGCCAACATGGGGAAACCCCATCTCTACTAAAAATACAAAAATTAGCCATGCATGGTGGTGGGCACCTGTAACCCCAGCTACTCAGGAGGCTGAGGCAGGAGAATTGTTTGAACCCGGGACGTGGAGGTTGCTGTGAGATGAGATCATGCTATTGCATTCCAGTCTGGAGGACAAGAGCAAGACTTCATCTCAAAAAAAAAAAAAAAAAGTCCCAAGGATTCTCATTGGTCTGCCTTGCGCCACTGGCAGGGGCACTTCGATTGCACTGGGAGCTCAGGCCTTTCTATGCACATGTCCAGGGAAGGGTGGGCCCAGGAGATTTATTCACCAAAAGGGCCACATGGGTGAGGGAGGAGGTTTTCCTGAAAGAGAAAGAAAGAAAGACTTTCCTGAAAGAGGAAGAGGAGAAAGACAGGAAAGGAAATCATAGCTCACATGCCCCCTCCAGCTGTAGTTCTCCCCGACTCAGAGAGACGAATCTTATGGAGATTGTCTACAGGAGCCTGGCAGTGCCACCCACATGGGACCTCAAACACCACCCCCTACCCCTTACTGTCCTGAGCAAATTAGAAAAGGAACCTCCAGGAAAAAATAGAAAGAGAACCTTCTCTCTGGCTGCTGTAGCTTTGTCCACTTAGTAACTCAGTTTGGTGTCCCCTTCCTAAAGCGGCTCTCCCACACAGGGTAGGAGCAGGTTCCCATGGGCCGCGTTTCTATGGTGTTATCCCACCCTGCTCACACATGAGGGTGGGAGGTGAGTCCCAGAACTGAGCACATCAGATATTTGCTGAAGAACTTGGAATTGGAGCCAGTAAGTCAGATTTCCCTGTATGGCTGAACAATAAACCTGAGAATTTGAGAACTCTGTGTGGCCAGGATGTTTATACAGAAACAGGAAAAGCTGGAAGCTGAGAAACAAGAAACAAAGATACAAAGAGAGAGGCACAGAGAGATTCAGAGTTTCTATGTAACAAAGATGTTCACCGAGAAGTATTGGCAGAGGGTGGAGAAAGCGTTCTTGGGATCTTTCTTTTCAGTTTCTGCTTCCATTTCTCCTGGCGTTCAGTTGCTTTCCATCCTGCCTGCCATGAAATAACTTAAACTGAATTCATAGCCACCTTTTCAATGAGCTGGCCAGAATTGGTCTCTCCTACTTTCAACTAAGAATTTTAACCACAATAGTGGGTTTTAGGAAATGGGCCAGTGAGTGGGGAGGCTGTTCTCTGGGCACCAGACCCTGGCACATGCCTCCCAGCGCTGACAAAGCTCACTTATTCCAGGGATGCTGAGCTGCTGCAGGAAGCCCTTGAATATTAAGTTATACCAGCAGAAAAGTATATCAGATTGGAAGAATTTGGGGGATGTTTTGCCTGTGGAGTGGGTGGAGGATAGCCCTGGATTCCTTGAAAGCCCTGCAATGTGTGTTTAGCCACCCCATGGCACTAACTACAGAGGGTCATGTAACCTCGAGCCAGCCGGACAGTCATGGTTTAAAATATTCTGCTGACATCATCCTAGCTATTGTCACACTACTGCCTTAAGAATTAACTTATGGTCACACTGACTCAGCATAACACAGCTGAAACTGTTTTCCACATCCACTCTTTCCAGTGGTCCAATAATGAGAAAATGTTAACACATGTGTCCCAGGGTCAAGAGAACAATTACTTCTCGCATAAATTCATAATGCCCCAACATTGCTGACATCAAGCACCATATTGTTAATTCCATGTAGTATGAATATATAAACAGAAATAGTCCTGCACATGTTTCTAATTATAGGACCTTGAGAAAGTTACTTGAACTCTGTGGGCATTCATGTACTTCTTAGTAGAAAATGTCCAATAGGTATCACTTCATAGGGCTATTGTAAAAACGAATGCTATGGTTGGAATGTTTGTCCCTCCAAAACTTACGTTGAAATGTAATTACCATTATAATGGTATACAAATTTGGGCCTTTAACAAGTGGTTACATCACAAAGGCTTTGCCCTCATGAATGAATAAATGCCATTATGGAGAGAGTGTGTTCATTATAAAAGAGAAAGTTCAGCCCCCATCTCTCTCTCTCTCTTGTCCTCCCACCTTCCACCATGGGATGATCCAGCAAGATAGTCTTTCCAGATGCCCGCCCCTTGATCTTGAACTTCCCAGCCTTCAGAACTATGAGAAAAGAAACCTCTCTCCACTATAAATTACCTTGTCTGTGATGATTTGTTATAGGAGCACAAAAGACTAAGACAATTAAATTTGCCAATATGAAGTTTTAGTCCAATGCTTAACACACTGCTGGTGCTGAATATTGTTACCGAGCAAAAGGGGAGCGCTCCCTGATACGGTTTGGCTGTATCCCTGCCCAAAGCTCATCTTGAATTGTAGCTCCCATAATTCCCATGTGCTGTGGGAGGGACCCAGTAGACGATCATTGAATCATGGGGGAGGTTACCCCCATGCTGTTCTTGTGGTAGTGAATAAGTCTCATGAGATTGAATGGTTTTATAAGGAGAAACCCCTTTCATTTGGTCCTCATTTTCTCTCTTCCCTGCTGCCATGTAAGACCTCCTTTTCACCTTCCAGCATGATTGTGAGTCCTCCCCAGCCACGTGGAACTGAGTCCATTAAACCTCTTTTGCTGTATAATTTACCCAGTATCAGATATGTCTTTATCAGAGCAGGAAAACAGACTGATATACTGCCTAATGTACTGGAAGCCAATGCTATGACACCTTGTTTTTGAGAAAAGAAAAGCTTCACGTTGCAAGTTGACTCACAAGGATACAGAAGTCAAGATCAAATCTGTCTCCCTGTGCTAGCTTCAAGTCGGTATTTTTCTTAGAAAAGGTTCAGGGGTAAATTCTGAAATTAGCAGGTGATTGGTGGAAGGAAAAAGGAGGTCTGCAAAGTCCTGGGGCATGCACACTTATCACTTCATGCTACCTCATGGGTTTCATGTGCAAATTCAGAAGAAGTTAGTATGAAACATTGAGTGGAAATTCAGGGTGTGACATCAGCAGGCTCATTCTGCACAAACTCCAATCCGCCAACTTGGTTCCAACCAATTTCAGCCAGTTTTTTCTTGATCTTACAAGTGTAGGGAGTTTCAGCCTTCCAGAAAGTTGTTTCTTTTCTTATCAGCTATCCTGCAAACACAAGAATTTCTATTAGTTCCTGGTTTCTTACTCTTTAGGACAGTTTCAGTTTCAGCTTTTCAACTTTTCTTATCTGCTATTCTGTAAGCCCAAGAATTTACTCAGTGGTGTGTGTTTGTTTGTTTGTTTTTAACTCTTTGGGACACAGCTTCAGTATCACTTATTATTACCGCTACTAAAAGTATAGCACTGCTCCACTGACTTAAGAGGCAGATAACTCTCCATTGTACTAAATTATTTACTACACCACGTTAGCCAGTGGAGATTCATGATTTGGGGTTGTCAAATAACCTTTATTGTAATGCAGAAAATTCTAGTAGGAATCATGAAATACCACATTTAAGCCTTTTATGAAATAGTTTTCAAAGTAGATTATTTTATTCTAATGGGTTTTAATGAAGAGAAGGGTGAAATAAACCATAAGACTCTTGGGAGTGTTACAGATTTGGATGGGTGGCATGGAGGTGAGGTGGGCTGAGAAGAAAGTTTTGATGAAGAATCTGCTGATGTCACAATGATCCCTAATTCTTGATATTCACCAGGCAGATGAGTTGGTCCCAGAAAGACTCTAGATTCTAAAGTCACCTAAATCTTTGAAGCATATGACTCTAATAAAAAAATACATATTTTTTCTGCCAATACTAGACATTTTTGAAGAGGGCAATCATCTTTATATAAGCAAAGTAAGTGTTGTCCTACTTTGAGCCCTGCATAGAGCCCTCACTGGCTCCCGAGTGTCTTTTTTTTTTTGAGACAGGGTTTCGCTCTTGTTACCCAGGCTGGAGTGCAATGGCGCGATCTCGGCTCACCGCAACCTCCGCCTCCTGGGTTCAGGCAATTCTCCTGCCTCAACCTCCTGAGTAGCTGGGATTACAGGCACACGCCACCATGCCCAGCTAATGTTTTGTAGTTTTAGTAGAGACGGGGTTTCACC
>NW_016107551.1:3220049-3234472 GCF_001604975.1 Cebus imitator | reverse complement strand
TGTTGACCAGGATGGTCTCGATCTCTTGACCTCGTGATCCACCCGCCTCGGCCTCCCAAAGTGCTGGGATTACAGGCGTGAGCCACCACGCCCGGCCCAAGTGTCTTCTTTAGTTTATACTTTCCACAGGGTACCCCTAAAATCACCTTTGATATGGGAATAAAAACAAAGGCCTACGCCAGGTGCAGTGACTCCCACCTGTAATTCCAGGACTTTGTGAGGCCGAGGTGGGTGGATCACTTTAGGTCAGGAGTTCAAGACCAGCCTGGACAACATGGTGAAACCCCGTCTCTACTAAAAATACATAATTAACCAGGTGTAGTGGTGCATGCCTGTAATCCCAGCTACTTGGGAGGCTGGGGCAGGAGGATTACTTGAACTTGGGAGTTTGAAGTTGCCGTGAGCTGAGATCGCACCACTGCACCCCAGCCTAGGCAACAAGAATGAAACTCCTAAAAAAAAAAAAAAGAAAAAGAAAAACCTGGATATCCAAGGAGACACAAGCCCAGGACTGGTTCTTCGTAGATAATTAGCTTAGTAACTGATTATCTGGGTAACCTCAGGTCTGTCACATCTCTCTTCTAACCTGCTTTCCAATCTATAAAATGAATTCCACGGGCAGCTTGATGCTAGCTCTAGTAATCTGAGGTTTACAATCCCTCAGGTTAAACAACCATATCTGTACTTCATTAAAAAAAAAAAAAAATCAACTTTACAGAGCCACTGCCAACGGGAGCCCCGTAGTAACAGTCATGGTCAACCTCACCGTGTTCTTCAACATTTTCATCAGTGGAGAGCCCTTGGGCTGCTGCTCCTTTCAGCTGTTTGCAGACAAGTTTCCAAAGACAGCAGAAAACTTTCATGCTGCGAACACTGGGAAGGGTTTGGTTATAAGGGTTCCTGCTTTCACAGAACTATTCCAGGGTTTGTATGTTAGGGTGGTGACTTCACACACCATAATGGCACTGTTGGCACGTCCATCTACAGGGAGAAATTTGATGACGAGAACTTCATCCTGAAGCATACAGGTTCTCGCAGCTTGTCTGTGGCAAATGCTGGACCCAACACAAACGGGTTTTCATTTTTTCATCTGCACTGCCGAGACTGAGTGGTTGGATGGCAACCATGTGGTCTCTGGCAAGGTGAAAGAAGGCATGACTATGTGGAGGCTGTGGAGCACTTTGGGTCCAGGAATGGTAAGACCAGCAAGATCACCAGTGCTGACTGTGGACAAGTCCAGTAAGTTTGACTTGTGTTTTATCTTCACCACCAGACCATTCCTTTCGTAGCTCAGGAGAGCACCCTCTACCCCATTTGCTCTCTGTATCCTATCATCTTTGTGCTTTTGCTACAGTTCCCTTTGGGTTCCATGTTTTTCTTGTTCCCTTCCACGCCTGGCTGGATTGCAGAGTGAAGTTTATGATTATGAAGCAAAAACTAAATAACAGAAAGAAAGCAAGGATCATTTATAATATTTAAACAATTAACTAATTTACAATTTTCTAGGACAATCCAGTGACAATCAAACTAGTTAAATATAATTTTACTGGCCTCATCTTTCTTTTGTGGAAACTCTTCCTTTTTAATTGCCTTGCAAAGATTGTCTGAACATTAATTCACTTAATCTAAAGTCCATAGATAAATGCAAAGAGCAGTGAACAAGTTGCTTCTTCTGATACTTCAATAGTCCTTAATATATGCTAGAAGAGCTTTAATCACACCAATAATACACTGTAACTTCTTCAATTGTTGATATTTATTTCGACCTGAATTGTTCTTTATCACAGCACTAGCTTAAACTCTCACAAAGGCTTCTAAAAATTAAAACATAACTCAGATACCATAAGATGCATCCTTGTAATGTATAAAATTAATTGATGCTTAGATTTACAAACTTTGCAACTACCATGTCTATCTAATTTAATACTTTATCACCTTAAAAAGAAACCCAGTATCCATCAGCAGACCTGAGGATTTTTAACATTTAGAGAAATTGATTGGCTTATGAGGGTGGCTGGCTTATGAGGGTGGCAGGCTTAGGAATGGAGCCAGCTCCTGTTGAGTAAAATTAAAGTGAAGTACAGAAGGGTATTTATTTGTACTTCTGTTTTCATTGATTAGTCCCTCATGGAGGCAGATGCTAATTTTGTCCAGTTTTTGCACTTGAATTCAAGTCAAGCTTTGTCTCATTCATAAAACTATGTATCTAGGAAAGGATCCAACCCTTTCACTGTGAAGTCTATTTGAAGAGTGCAATATATGCAGCTAAGATCATTATTCCTCTTCTCTCAGTTTCAGTTTTTAGCCCAATTTGAAAAAGATAATAGCAAAGAATCAAAGACAAGAAACATTGCGAAGTAGATACAGAAGAAGAAAGAAACGTTATGAAGAAGCACCGACCAAGGAGATAGAAGTGAGAACAGCATGATGGGACAGGGCAAAAAAATAGGAGCAGAGGCTGGGCGTGGTGGCTCACACCTGTAATCTCAGCACTTTGAGAGGCCCAGGTGTGCAGATCACTTGGGTTCAGGTGTTCGAGACCAGCCTGACCAACATGGTGAAACCTTGTCTTTATAAAAAATTACAAAAATTACCCAGGCTGGCATCTGTAATCCCAGCTACTCAGGAGGCTGAGGCAGGAGAATTGCTTGAGCCGGGCAGGCAGAGGTTGCAGTGAGCAGAGATCATGCCACTGCACACCAGTGTGGGCAACAGTGTGAGGCTCTGTCTCAAAAAAAGTAGGAGCAGAAAGCAGAGATACAGATCAAAGAAGAGAGCACAGAATAGGGTGAGGGAACAAAGAAAAGAGAGAAGCAGCAAGGAACAACAAAAGGCGGAAGATAACAGGTAGGGAAACATGTCAAATATTCTTGGACTGCAGGTACATCTGAGGGAGCCAGTCACAACTGCACAACTACACTGTAAGCTACCTTCTTTCTGCTCATAGCAGAGCTCCTCTTCCCACGCTGTGACATGTATTCAAGTCTCCAGTTCCTGCTATATGTATTCAAGTTTAATTTCCCAGCATTTGTGGAGTCTAAAAGAAGAAAAACCCATGCCTGAGGATCACCACAATGTGTCCAGTTGGGCACAAAGAAATTCCCATTGTGGTTTATGAATAGTCAGTTATAGAGGTTCAAGACACTCTGGGGCAAGTATAGAAATAGGCATGGTTGGCCAGACCTGGGTGTGTAGAGTACTGGGGACCTGATG
The DNA here is from genome assembly GCF_001604975.1 of Cebus imitator. Lineage (NCBI taxonomy): Eukaryota > Metazoa > Chordata > Mammalia > Primates > Cebidae > Cebus > Cebus imitator. The sequence continues at coordinate 3,231,259 of NW_016107551.1, read as the reverse complement.
AAGGAAATTATGCAAGGAAAGGGACTGTTTCCTAGGCCTGTGGGTGGGGCTCAATATAAAAGAGTCCATGCAGAGGCTAAAAGGGCAAGAATGTGGAAACACGGCAACTCACCCAGATGAGTAGTTTTTTTTTTATTGGGGTTGCTCACTTTTTTGATGTTAGCACAATTACTCTTCAAATACATTTAGGTTGCCATAATCATCTATAATGAGGAAGGAGGAGCACTTATGTGATCCCAGAGTCTTAGTATTAGGTTGGTACAAGAGTAATTGTGGTTTTGCAATGCTTTAGTGGCAAAAATGCCAATTATTTTTGCACCAACCTAAAAATTCACCAGGATTTATTGGGCTCTGGAAGCTCACACTCTTCTTTGGTCAGAGCTATTTTTTAATGTCCTGTATTTTGGTGAGATTGTGGATGTTGGAAGACTTGGTTTGTTTATCTGGTGATGCTGATTTCATGCAAAAGCGTATTCTTGCTGTCATGATGAAGACCATGGAATTTAGCACAGCATGCTAGGGGGAAAGTGTCACAACTCAGAGAACCCCCTGTTGTGAAGATATGGAAGGCTTTACCCCTTAGTGTCCTGAAGAGTATTCATTCAGAGTCTATCTTTCCTTTTCTTTATTTTTTAAGACAGAGTCTTGCTCTGTCACCCAGGCTGGATTGCAATGGCATGATCTCGGCTCACTGCAACCTCTGCCTCCCAGGTTCGAGCAATTCTCCTGCCTCAGCCTCCCGAGTAGCTGGGGTCTAAAGGCATGCACCACCATGCTTGGCTAATTTTTGTATTTTTTTGGTGGAGACGGAGTTTCACCATGTTGCCCAGGCTGGTCTCAAACCCCTGACCTCAAGTGATCTGGCCTCTCAGAGTGCTGAGATTTCAACTGTGAGCCACCGTGCCCAGGCCAGAGTTTATGTTTCCTAAGATTCCCCAATGCAAATGATGATCTGGGAGATTTGCCCATGGGGACTGAAAATAAAGGACAATGTATTTGACCCTGAGGACTGTGATGAAATGGAGAGGACTTGCCATATTCAGTAGGTAATTCTAAACTGAAAACTTCCCTTTGACTCACTCTGTAAACTGGTCAGTATGATGCAGTTCCAAGGAGATAAAAAGTTGTGGCACCTTGGATGTATCTGTGATTATGATTATGCAAATGGAGTGCAACCACATGGGGCAGTTGCCACACAGTAACATGAAAAGCCTTATAGAAATATGTGAGGCTGAGGACTTCTCCGAAGAATCTCATTCCATGTGTTAAACTGCTACTCTTCACCAAGGTATATTGGTAATGTCCATGGGGAACCTGGGACTTGCAAGGATGTAAGGCAAGCCTATTTGTTGTAATGAATTCTATTGAAATGTAATTTACATGCTATAAAATGTCCCCATTCAAAAGCATGGAGTAGGGTTCCAACAAATGAGTTCACAAGTGTAACTACTCCCAAAACCAAGATATACACTTTGAGTTATCAAAAAGATCTCCTCAGCCTGGCACAGAGGCTCACTCCTGTAATCCTAGCACTTTGGAAGGCTGAGGCAGGTGAATCACAAGGTCAGGAGGTCAAGACCTTCCTGGCCAATACGGGGAAACCCCATCTCTACTAAAAATACAAAAATTATCTGGGTGTGGTGGTGCATGCCTGTAATCCCAGCTTCTCAGAAGGCTGAGGCAGGAGAATCACTTGAACCAGCTAGTCGGAGGTTGCAGTGAGCTGAGATCACACCACTGCACACCAGCCTGGTGATAGAGGCAGACTCCATCTAAAAAAAAAAAAAAAAAAAAAAAGATAGCGAAGGTTTAACTATAAAATATAAAACAGATCAAAGTAAATTAAGTAGTAGCTGCCATACAAAGCATATGTTTAGTATCCAGAAAAGCAGGAAAAGCATTTCTAACATTTCTAACAATATGTAGCTACAGCTATATTCAAGGATACCAAGACCCATTCACATAATTTTGCGAACAGTTTCATAGAGAGGAGAGATAGAATTCATATACTGGGATTTAAATCAAACCAGTAGAAAGTCTATTATAAGTCAAATATTGCTAGTGTTGAGTAGCATGTAACTTAAGGCATTCAGTCTCCTTAAGGATCTTGATTTTCTCCTGTGTAAAATAAAAGGTATGAGCTGATCATTTTAACATCCCCACCGTTCAGCTCTAGAGTAACGCATAATTCTTGTTTTATATTTACTTTCTTCCTTCTTTCCTTCTTTTGTCTTTTCTTCCTTCCATTTATGTATCTATCCCTCTAGATAGATGATAGGTAGATGATTGATAGATAGCCTTAAATCTACCTAAGATTATCTTTATGTTGTACATAAATCTGTATGTATAAGTATATGTGTGTATGCATATATGTAAACATGGAAGAGACAGAAACATATGAACTCTATGAACATATGAACATGAATTCTTCCTCTCTACAGGGAAAATTTTTAAAAGTTTAGGGAAAAATTGTAAGACTTCATTTTAGTCCTCTTTCTGGCTTCATTCTAGCACATAAATTTATTTTCAATCATAGTGAACTTTGTTTGGGTCAACCTAATCTGTTTCCTTCTTCTCTCCTTGCTCAGAAAAAACAATGAGATTATGTATTAAATCTGACCTGAGGGATATACCAGCACAATAATAATTAGAAAAAGCAAAATCAGCTTGCCCAATCTAACTTAGGCAAGGTAATCAGAGCCTGAGAAGTTCCTTAAATGAATTATTCAGTTCTTATGGTCTATTATTCAAAATATATTATTTTCATAAACAAAATGTACTGTTGATAAATGTTCCTGTACATATCTAAATATTAAACATGCAAAATGAAACTAGATTTTTCAGAAGGAATGAGAAACTAGTTATGTCTTAGTGCTTTTGAAAAAAATGTAGACATTTTTTTCTAATATAAAGAGGTGCTACGTATTGACTCAGGTACCTCCTTGGATTAACTTAAGTCCCTAATTTTCTGGAACTTTCTCCCAAATGCTGCAAAGTGCAGGAGCAATGCAACCTGTTTGCTAATTTATTAATTCTTTGAACTAAAGATACATATCACAACTAACTATATGGAAACTGCCATTCCCAGTCCCTATACCTATCCCTCTCCCACTCAATCTTTGATCTCAGTCTTCCTAAGGTTAGTAATACCTATTCTCAAATGCTGCCTTTCAAGGTTTGGAAGTAAAAGCTTCTATTAGGAGGAACCTAGAGAACAACACTGCAAAATGTATCTTATGGGGGGAAAAAGCTGTAATGAAAATATTCTCCTATATAACTGAGGGTTAAAACATAATAAAACAGGCTTAAATAAATAGGGCATCACATTTGAAAGGCCTATTCTTTAATCTTCTGTTGGAAATGAGACGCTAGTTGATGAAGCCTGCATAGGAGTAATAGCAATAAAATGAAGTGAGCAACTTTGGGTTTGCTTTTCTCTGGGGACTTCACTAGATTATCATCAGGTGCTACTTATTTTGAAATTGGCCTACACAATCTCCCCAGATATCCTTTGCTATGTTTTATTTTTTCACTTACCTCCTAGGAAAACCAAGCAAACAAAAGTAAAATGTACTCAGCAAGTACTCATTAGTATTGTTTTTGAACACCGTTAATTTGGGTGCCCTCAGGAATGTATGTACTTGAGAATTTATTCATCTGTGATTACAGAGCAGCTTATATTTAGATGAAATCGAGGAGGAGATGAGAAATGGAGGTTAAAGACAAAACATACTGATCACCATGTGCAGGTACACCAACCTGCGTGCTCTGTGTCCTCTGCAGACTTGGAGAAACCTTGCTGGGCATCTGTTTCCTGTGCAAGCTCTGAGGAAGTCATAAAATTCTACATTGTGCTTTTCTTTGAAAAATAATTAAATAATGATAACTGAGTTGCTTTGAAGAGGAATTTGCCTCAAATTATATTGTTATTCTGGTTCCCAGCAGTTCTCCTTATCAAGTGGTGTACTTTCCATGGTTCTGATTCCTTACAGTTTTCACCCTTTCAAAGTTCACTTTGACTTTAAGGCAGACTTATGCATGAGGCCAGGGACCTAGAAACCAGTTTCTGCTTCTTCAGTTCTGTAAGGTGTTAGATGCCAGCCATTTTAGTAAAACAAAGCCTTCAAGGTCTAGGTCGTCTAGAGCAATAAGGTTGATTCCTAAAATCAATATTGTAAATATTGAGACACATGAGGGTATATGAGCTTGGCAACTTGAGAACAGAGAACTAACTCAAAATAGAAAAGGAATAATTTATATTCATAAATATTAACTATATGTTTAAAGAAAGATATTCTGTTAGCATTGCATTATTTTATAACCAGTAGAAATATTTTGTCTTATTTTTCAGGAATCATGTTTTCTAAAAGTGTGTAGAAATCGGAATCAGAGGATTTAAAAATAGCTCAAAACTGCTTTCTAATTGGTGTTTTTCACAGTAAACATGCATTGTGCATAGTCACTTGATCCGAAAGATGATAGCAAGACATCCAAGAATTAATGATATTCAGGGAGCAAAATTTCTCCCTGTTGTAGGACATTATAAACATTAGGAAAAATGGTAAATTGGTTAAAGTTGATGATGTTATTACAATAAAAGACCTGCTCACCATGTTAAACCTGATAATACTAATTTAATCTCTAGTATATTTTTTCTCTGTCTGAAATTTTGCTTAACACATTCATTAAGTGCCTACTATGTGTCAGGTCATGTTAGGTACTTTAGTTGTGATGGTCAGTAAGAGATAGTTCCTGCTCTTAAAGAACTTAGAATCTGGTAAAATAGAGAGTTACATGAGCACATAATTTTAATGTAACTTGATAAGGTTTCAGTTAGTTGTTTGAAGGCAATATTATGGTAATAAAGAGGAAGATAAATTTAAGGAGGTTAAAACTGTAGCGAGATCAGTGAGGAGTGGGAAATAAAAAAGGTCTGAAATTGTAAAGCTGGAGAAGATAAGTTACATTAATATTAAAAAAATAATTAGCAAGAGTGGACATTAACAAGACATTGGGGGAAAGGAGAAATTATTATAAAGTCTAAATTTCTGGCTTTACTAAGGTAATAGATGGATAAATAGTGGTCCCCAAAATTGAAATCAGGCATAGAAAATGTAAGGCAGTTTAGGGGAGGAAGAATTACTGCATTTGAGGTACCTGTAGTTATTCAATTGCATATGCTTAAGAAAATGACTCTTGAAATGTAGACATCTCAGGAGAGGTCAGGCTGGTGATAATGATTGGGAAGTACTGGCATGCAGGTGATCTCCAAAAGCTGGAAACCATCATTCTCAGCAAACTGACACAAGAACAAAAAACCAAACACCACATGTTCTCACTTGTAAGTGGGAGTTGAACAACGAGAACACATGGACACAGGGAGGGAAATATCATACACTGGGCCTGTCAGGGGGTGGAGGAATAGGGGAGGGATAGCATTAGGAGAAATACCTAAGTAGATGATGGGGTGATGGATGCAGCAAACCACCATGACACATGTGTACCTGTGTAACAAACCTGCACGTTCCGCACATGTACCCCAGAACTTAAAGTATAAATAATAATAATAATGATAATCTATTAAGAAAAATCTATGAGACTGAATGCTATCTGTCAAGGAGGTCCTGGAAAGAAAGAAGAGGAGTAGCCATAAGAGAGGACTAATGATTTTCTCTATTTCCTGCAAGTACTACTACTCTGCTTTGGCTAATAAAGACATTTAAGCTCTGGAAGGACTTAGGGAAAATTTAAGGTTGTGTATCATTATATACATGTCTGTGTGTGTCTATATATGTGTGTGTGTGTATATACATATATATATGTAAGTATGTATTATTAAAATCATTGTAGTTGTTGTTAAATTGGAAGGACATAATAAATATGCCTGTAGCTTCTATGGAACAATCACCAAGTAATGTTTCCTTTACATTTAATTCTTTTCACCTATGTTCTCTCCCGACCCAGCCTGTGAAAAATGACAAACCATGTCTCAATTAGAAAATGTTCTAATTCTAGAGAATGGGAACCCAACAGATACCTTAAGTGGTTGAATCAAATGATTCTGGCTCATTAATATCATGCTCTAATAAATGGTGCCCAGCCAATGTTAATTTAAGTGCCAATTAACTTCCATTCTCTTTATTTTACTTAATAGCTTGGTTCTACCTCTGCTGTGACTAAATTGATGACACTTTTATCCTCAAGACCTACTTACCAAAGCATAACAAAATATATCTTAGTGTTCTAAAAAAATTAAAGAATAATTGTCTAGTAATGATTATTTGTGTAGGTTCCAATAATATGAAAATATTGTCAAGAAATTGACTTGAAAAACATGTCAAAGGATTTACCAAATTTAGGGAAAGTTATCTTGTCTCTTCTACCTCCATCTTCATCTCCATGTTAATACTTTTTTCCAGTTCACTGTTTAAAACAGTTCGGGGAATATTCTATTATACTTATAAAAATTCTTTATACCACCATCTGGCTGCTTCACACTCTGCATCACAAATCTTTCTGACAAATAATTAGCATGAGAACACATTGCATGCCTAACTTGTTCAGTTGAGATGTTCTCTGTGTTCCTTCTGGATTTCAGGTGTATAACACTTTCTTTGTTATGGATGTATCATTTGAGACATCTAGTTCTGAACAAATATGTTTTTCATAAATGCTCCTTATAATACGCCAATATCCCAGCTATTTGTGTTCTGGTGATCATAGATGGAGAATATTTAAATGACTCATGTATGAGTTAGACACATAATCCATACCTACAAATATTCCAAGCAAGATTTCTGATTGCACTCTTGTGAACTTTAATCCTTTTGGTATTTTTTTTCCTTAAGCATTTGGCTTCTTACAGTATTCATTAACCTAGTATCCAACTGCAAACCTTCTATACTATCCTCTTCTCTAAATTGATCAACACTTCACATTCTTTTGGGAAATATCAGTGTGTTTATTCTTGTGTTTTCATTGCAAGTAAGTTAACATTGTAGGGACAAATCTCTTGTTTTGTGAAGAGTATATGGACTTATACAAGAGAGTAATAATAAATATGGAAAAAAGACACAAATATTGCTGGAAAAAAGTCCTCCCACCACTTATGATGAACATTTGTGGATCATTTTAAATGATGGCTATTTGACATGGTTATCCAAGGTGAAAATGTGCATTGATGTTAAACCCCTGACTAAAGACTGACAATAAGCATCCTCATTTTCAGCTTTGACCTATTATCACCAAAAGCATACACTTGTTGAATATAGCAGTGTTCAAGCCTAGGCTATTGTGTAAGAAATTAAAAAGTTTAGTAATTTTGATTTTAATGGGAACAGTTTTGCAAATTCCTTTTTTTCTTACTACTGCTTTCTCTCTGGAATAAACTTTTACATACAATTTGTTAAGATTTCAGGACCTTTGTGCAGTAAATATGCACAGCATGAAAAAGATGAAATAGACTTAAAGTAAACAAACATTCTCCCATTGTAGCCATAATCTTTCTGAGTCCAGTTTTAGGTAACACAATTACCAAAATCAGCCCAAGCAATGATTTCAAGGCAAAACTGAACTAGACGATACAGACAACCGTTAGGTATTGTCCAAACCACAGCGTCCCAAGTACAAAGAAATATAAAGGCAGAAAAGTAAAGGTTTCTTATCTACTAAGGTCCTATTTCCTTGGCCTGATGTACTATCTAGCACCCTCAGATGCTGAGAGTACACCTCAAATCCAACACTAATTGAGAAAAGTCTAAGAAGTAGACTAATGGTGAATATCTTTTTTGCTTTTCTGGCAGCAAATATCACTTAAGTACTCTGACTTTAAAATTACCCTGTATACGTGGATCAGAAATGAATTGATACTAGAATTACAGGAGTGAATATTTTTATGAAATTTATTCCAGGGATGAGTTTCATACATAAGTTAATAACATTCTTAATAATAGTTGCTTTTGTCATGAAACTTTATTAAGGATGGCACAAAAGATGCTCTTTTGCAGACTTTGTGAAGAAATAATGTATCTTCAACTTCTCCTACTTAATTGGAAATAATGAAGTTTTTTATAAGGCCAGACATTGTCTATGGCTCCTAAAATCCTGTCTGGGCAAATAATGCTATTAGTTGTCTTTTTTATCATGAAGGTAAGATTGTCTTCTTGAGTATTTATCATATTAATTGAGGGAAAAGTTCTTTCCTTTTGGTATAATTTATGGGTAACATTAATCTTTCTTAGAACTTTATTTTGGAGCCCACTTTTCTCTCTTTTGATACTTTTCTGCAGTGCTTAATGTCATTTTTCATCCCTCACGCTAGGAAATCAATGATTTGTTGGCCAGTCTTTCTGATAAATTAATTTCTGCCAAAGCAGTTATGGCTAAAAACAACTATAAATTACTGTTCCCAGTAAATATATTTGCTTGTTTACATGTAACAAAAATCCAAAGTTATGCGTAATGTTAGAAGCTCCAGGCTTAAAAATAGAGTCATGAAGGAAGAATTTGGGGCAAAAAATTACTTTATCAGTAAAATGTAGTCTGACTCATGTGGGTGGCAATGCTATGGCCTGGAATTTCTGGAGTAGATACTGCTTTAAATCTTCCATTACACTGGCAGATTCAGGGTTGAATAAATGTTTGGATCTATAGTTCTGAAAATATGGTCACTATTCTTTCTTGTCTTTTGTCTTCCTCCTGTAGAGTTTCTAAGCCTGTCGTCAGGATGGGAATTGGCCTTGTCATAGAATCTTAGGCTTATTCACCAATACTGTCAAGAACACTTGACCGAGTATCTTTTACAATAAGTTCTCAGTTTCCCACCTGTTTGGTGAATATTTAAAAAAAACAGATGGCTGGCTGGGCATGGTGGCTCATGCCTGTAATCCCAGCACTTTGGGAGGCTGAGGCAGGTGGAGCACGAGGTCAGGAGTTTGAGACCAGCCTGGCCAAGTTGGTGAAACCCTGTCTCTACTAAAAATGCAAAAATTAGCCGGGCGTGGTGGTGTGCACTTATAATCCCAGCTATTCAGGAGGCTGAAGCAGGAGAGTTGCTTGAACCTGGGAGGCAGAGGTTGCAGTGAGTTGAGATTGCACCATAACACTCCAGTTCTGGATGACAGAGAAAGACTCCATCTTGGAAAAAAAAAAAGAAAGTACATCTATGGGTTCCTTATCCATAGATTTAGCCAACCACAGATCAAGAATGTTTGGGAAAAAAATGACTGGTTGCATCTGTCCTAAATATGCACAGACTTCTTTTTCTTGTCATTGTTCCCTAAACAATAAAGTATAACAACTATTTACATGGCATTTACATTATATTAGGTATAAGTAATCTACAAATGACTTAAAATAGCAGGACATTATATGCCAATACTGTGCCATTTTATACAGGATTTGAGCACCTGTGTATTTTGCTATCCACCAGGGGTTCCTCGAACAAATCCCCCATGAACACTGAGAAGCTATATGTAAGTAGATTCAGCTGGTGAACTGGCAGATGCTTTGGTAATTCTGCAGACTAAAGTAGTAGTAACTGGTTAACCTGCCTGAGCATATTTCCATCAAGAATGGTGACATTATTTTCTAAGCCAAATTTAGCCAGCTGCTAGAATAAGAGGTGGGCTTATAAATAACAGTAGGTTTGGCAAACAGGTCCACAGTTGCAAACTAAATGGCCAACCTCAAAGATAGATGACAGCAAAAGATCTTTTGGTTGATTGCACCCTAATAATTTTAGAGTAATCATTAATGCCATATTGCCTCCTGAGTCATTACTTTCTTTTTTTTTTTTTCTATTTTAATGATATAGTTTAATACCTTCATTGACTATTTTCCCCATGTCCTTTCACCAGACACCCAGTTTTATGGTGCAGAGATAGTTTAACACAACAAAGTGACTTTTATCACACAATCTCTTGCTGTGATAATTTTTTTTTCTTTCTTATTGGTCCTCATTTTGAATCCTTTTAATGTTCACAGCAAATATTGGCTGAATGGGGCGGGGAAGAGAAAATTTCTCACTACTGGCAAGATTCAACACTGAACCTATAAAATACTTCCATTTCCAGCAGTGTGGCTTCCCTCCTGTTGTCTTCTGGCATCCCCTTGCCACCTGGATACTTTGGTCATACTGTTGGACATGTCTGTGTTATTTAACTTTTTCTAGCACATACAACATTGGTGACGCTTTCAGCCTCTGGGAATGCCTATGATACATGCTTGTGATAATGCACTCTGCTAAACATTCAGTCGAGCAAATGAGTAATAACACACGAGATAGCCATCCTGCTAGAGGACTTTCTCATTGTTTACTAGGGATGATAGCAATTGGGAGAAAGCCCAGCACCGCTGTGAGGGCATGCCACCCGTTAGATAGAAATGGAGGACTGTTTCTGTTAATGTGGCTGTTTTCACAACAGACTTGTAAAGGAAATTGTCAACAGATAGGTAATTCCCTGAATCAGTTTCCTCTGTCTGTTGCTTCCTGCCTAGTGCTTATCAGCTATCAACTTGCTGCACTGGCCAAGGTTTAGAAACCATATTAAATAAAACTCATCCTTTCTCCCTTCTACTGGACCTAAATGATTTACTATGTACCCAGACAAACTCTGATGGAACCTGTCTCCATTAACTATGGGACCAAAAATCTTCATTCTGTAGAGATGAACAAATGGAGGAAAACAGAAGCTGGAGAAAATATAGCAGTTCAAAAAAAATGTCCATCTGAGTCAATATCTTCCCATAAAAAGCAGAGTTTTTATGAGAAATGCATGCAACTATGGAAAATATTGAATTTGCATTGCCAATGACTACTGAGAGAACTTAGCATCTATGAAAGCAAAAAGACCTGTCAAGATAGAGAAATCCAAAAAGACTACTTGGATGGTACAAACTACTTTTGGGGTGAGCTTATTTCCTTTTACCTAGGCCATGATAATAATTTGAAATCAGGGTGAGATACTTAAATGGCAAATCACTGCATTTACTGAAGAATCCACCTTATTCATCTCTATCTAGATTTACTATAATTCCTCTTCCCATTTAGTGCAAAGAAGACCTTTCAATTTCAAAATGGGAATAACAAACTTAACTCATTTCTAACACCACTGGTATCCCAGGCACAGATGCCAAGTCCTCTTACAAAGTATTCACATTATATGCATGCTGCAGAACTATGCCATTGTATTAGTTTCCCAGAGCTGCTG
>NW_016107551.1:3185243-3215504 GCF_001604975.1 Cebus imitator | reverse complement strand
ACTACCCACCTTCTGAACTCTGATTCTGTCATTTCATCACACTCGTTCTCCATCCAACCTTGTTCCCTTGCTGGTGAGGAGTTGTGATCCCTTTTAGGAGGAGAGGTGTTCTGGTTTCGAGTCATTACTTTCAAAAATAAGATACCAATATACTATTCAGTCCAATTTCCAGTCCTCCAGCCTAGAAAAATAGACTCATTATATAGAATAAAATGGATCACAATTAGGGATTTAGACAATTCACAGGGCTCAAGGACAACAGCTTGACTCCTTAAAAAGATATCTTATTGATTAAACGGTGTCTAGTATTTGCCACATAAACATGTGTATGTGACTGTGAATGAACAAGTTAGGTCAAATGTCTAATGGCAGAAGACTGCTATGTGAGAAATAGCTCTAAACAAAACTAATTAGTTCATCACAGGGAAGTTTAGTCCTGGTTTTCTATCTGTACTTATCTCTAAACAATAATTTCAAGTCAGAGAAATTTAGAAAATGAATGTGGAATTGGTTGTTCCACTTGTTTGTAAGAAAAAGTATGTAAACAATTTCTTGCTTATCCCAGCCCAAGGAAAGCCTAGATCAGATAACTATTGATATTCTTAGAATTTATGGGTTTTTGTTTTTTTTTTTTACAGAACTGCTAGAGGACTTAATCAACTGCACTGCGATAGCTTCTAGTCTTACTTCAAGGGAATACAGTTTTTGAACTATTTCTCAGAAATGATTTCTGTAAATATTTATGTGTAAAAAATCTGTTTTAATATTTCAACTAATTTTAAGCATAACTAGGTTTATCAGGACATTCTCAAACCCATCAAAGTTTAGAAGATAATATCAAGAAAGATAAACAATATAACCTTATATATTAATAGGATAGATAGAAATCTTTTTCCTATGGGTCAAAGCAGCAATGAAAACTTTGACTAAAATCAATTTTAAAGATACATCTTGCTGTTAAGTCCAATCTATGTACTCTCAAGAACAAAATGCTTATTTAAAGACAGGCTGCTGCAACTAATTTTATCCTAAACCCACTAGTTTCAGACTAAAGTGTTTGTTTCATGTATCTTGAATTTATGCATTAATATTATTTTTTAATAAACAGGTAACATAAACTCCTATAAAGTAAGTAGATGTCTTTCAAATTCATTTGTACCATTGTCATGGATATCGTGTCAGCAAGGAGCATAGAATTTGTAGTAAAAATATCTCTGATTGTTCAAGTTCAGGAATACAATGCAATAAATTAATGCCCTGTACAGCTATTTGTTAAAGCTTTGTGGTAATAACTACCTATAAGTTTAGATTTTCAATAAAACTCTGTTTTTTGTTTTTGTTTTTGTTTAGCAGTGCTAGCTTATTCTGTATTAAGAAGTTGCTTCTTTCTGGCTCACTGTAAAGAGAATTTACACTCGAAGAGTCATTTTTAAAAGTGTCAGGAATGTATCTGCACTCATCTCTACTGCTTCCTCTCCTGATTCTCCGGGTACTAAAGGTGATATTATACACATTGAACAACTAGCATGGCACTGCTGATCAATCAAAATAAACCACACTGGTGTGTTCCAGCTGAGCCAAGGGTCTGATGTCAACCTGTTATAAAAGACAGCAGAGCCAACTGGCCGATGTGGAATCAGACTCATTCTAACTTTCAAGCCAATCTACTTGATTCTAACACTTCCATGTATCATAATAACATGAGGATTATTTCTATTCTTCTGAAATGGAAAATGTTCATATCAAGTCTTTTCTGAAATGTTTCTTCAAATTCCACAAAATTTGGCCAAATAACAAGATCAACACATTTAATGTTAAAAATAATGAATATTGGGGCAATGATCCCTCCTACACTATAATCTGTATGTTGGTTGCCCATCCAAACAGGTTTAGGACCACAGTCCAAACAAAGGACAGGGAGGATAAGAGCCACAGAAGGAGAAGAAAAGCCATCCCATAACCCTCAGATGGCTGCAGGGAAGAGGGGAGGAGTGTCATATTAATCAGGGTGGGGGCTGAGATAATTGAGGGCACCACTTCAAGAAGTGAACCAAGTTCATGAATAAAACACAGTATATAAATATGGTTTATCTATATATCAATATCTTCTGAGGGATATAACTGTGGGAAGAGACAATGAATTAGCTAACTACCCTGACAAATGATTATGAGTTAAAATTTCTAAGGAGGTCTGTGGTGCAAACAATCCTAATAATTTTCTACCTAATGGAAGAATCTGTGACAGTTAAAATTGAAGACAATCCCAGTACAGAAAGAAAATTTACTGAATTTTCACTTCACGAACTAATGTAGTTTTAATTTAGAGCTACTTTTTTTTTTTTTTTTTTAGACAGAGTCTTGCCCTGTCACCTGCTAAAGTGCAGTGGCATCGTCTTGGCTCACAGCAACTTCCACCTCCCAGCTTTACATGATTCTCCTGCCTCAGCCTCCCAATAGCTGGGATTACAGGTATGCCCCACCAAGCCCGGCTAATTTTTGTATTTTTAGTAGAGATGGAGTTTCACCATGTTGGCTAGGCTAGCTTCAAACTCCTGACCTTGAATGATCTGCACACCTCGGCTTCCCAAAGTGCTGGGATTACAGGCGTGAGACACTGCACCTGGCCATCTTTTGAATATTTCTACAAGGCTATCCAAGTGTATTTGTCACTAGTTCCATTCCCACAGAACCCTCCTTTCTACTTATTAACCTGCTACTCTAATTGTTGTAAATGTGCTAATTGGCCAAAATATAACAATATTAATTTTGAAATAACATACCATCAATCCTTGTGATTCGCTAATCACGTATTTGCAAATCTGATTACTTAAAAGCATTCATTTGTAACCCCAGAATCAATACCATGGTGCATTTTTAGTCGTTTGCAGATATATACAGAGTGGTAAAAATTTGAGTCATCCAACTTGCATATTCTCAGCTGAGGTCAAACAAGTTGATGCTGTACATTCTTGTTTAAGCTCTCCTATTGTAAACAAGTATCCTTTTCATGATTTATTTAATGCCATGCTTTTTCACATTTTTTTGCTTTTGAGTGGTGGTTTCTCTGTTTAAAATGTCTCCCATGTGCACTGCTTAGACGCTGTCTAGTGTTCCTAAGGGCAAGCAGGCTGTATGTGCCTTAGGGAGAAAATACGTAGATAAGTTTTGTTCAGGCATGAGTTATAGTGCTGTTGACCATGAGTTCAGTGTTAATGAATCAATTTTATATGATCTTAGATATTATATATTACCTTACATAGTATATATAAGGTATCTTTAAACAAAAGCACACAGAAAACAAGGTTATGTTTTGCTCAGTGGATGAAAATGCTGTGGCTAGAGGCTTGCCAGAGCCTAATCCCACTTCCTCTAATAGCAATGGCTTGGCATTTGCTAATTCAGTGTTTGTAGCAGCATTATAGAATGAACATATAACTCCTGTGAATAACAACAATGGACTCCATCTTCTCCCATGAAATAATTTGCAATCATTTAGGAATAGAAATAAAATGCAGTCAAGTACGTAAAAGAACAATAAAAACCAAGCAAGAACCAAGCCATGTAGTCTAGAAGAAGACAGAGGTAAAGTAGTTGAACCAGAAAACCTTTGATACGTACCATATTTGAGCAAAAAACTGAATTCTGAGCTTCTAGGAAATACAGGCAAAAAAAAGAAGGCAATAAATACTATAGCTTTTCTTATAAGGCTAAAGCAAATGTATCAGCTTTTTGGGAGAGATACATTTTTTTTTTTTAAATCAGTAAATTCTAAGAGTAACTTTATGGCACAAAGCACATAATATCAATGGGGTTTCTAATTGTAGTTTTATAAATAAAGTACAAATGAACTTCACATGATTAGTTGTTTTGTTTGTTTGTTTGTTTTGAGACAGAGTCTCCCTCTGTCACCTGGGCTCTAGTGCAGTGGCATGATCTTGGCTCACTGCAACCTCCACCTCCCAGGTTCAAGTGATTCTCCTGCCTCAGCCTCCCAAGTACCTGGGATTACAGGTGCTCACCACCACACACAGCTAATTTCTGTATTTTTACTAGAGACAGGGTTTCACCGTGTTGGCCAGGCTGGTCTTGAACTCCTGGACTCAAGTAATCTGCTGGCCTCAACCTCCCAAAATACTGGAATTACAGACTTGAGTTACCATGCCCGGCTGTGACTGCTTTTGAAATTGACAGTGATAAACCTCAAGGCACTGATGCTATTTTTGTTGCTCTATGAAGGCATTCCTACAGGGATCTGAAGTTCTAAATATTTCTGGGGCTCTGACATAAAATGCATTTCTATTGTATATGTGCAATTATCCTAATTATGGAAATATCCAGTTCTCTGGTAAACTGAAAGGGGAGTTATGTTTGAGTCAGGCTGTGTTGTTACCTCTAAAACCACTCTAAAAAGAAGACATCTGCATTTGCCTACGAATTGAAGAGTCAACATAGGGCAGCCCAAAATAATGAGAATAGTCTCCAACCCATAATAGACTACTCCAATTAGGAATATAATGTTATTAGAAATATTGTGTTAATTATGAGGGTAGATGTATCTGAAACTCCCTCCATCAAGTTCTTGACTCTTTCAAATATCTGTGCTCATTTTAATTTGTTAATTTATCCTACTACTCATGCTGAGAATTTTCTGATATTGTGTGGAGAAAGATACAAAATGTACATTCAAATAGTGAGTAAAGATATGTTCAGAATAAAAGCTTATCAACTCATTTAAACTTCCCCATATATTTTATGGATTGGCTGTTGATGCCCAAAGTTTTGAGATTAATTTGTCCTGATTTTCCAAACATGGTTATTCACACATTTGGGACTTGTTAAAAAAAAAAAATTTCAGCCATTCAGCCAGATTAAATTTAAAGGAGTTTAATTGAGCAATGAACAATTCACGAATCCCTTAGGCCCCAGAATCACAGCAGATTTAGACACTCCAGTGCAGCCACATGGTGGAAGAGAATTTATGGACAGCAAAAGGAAAGTGATGTTCAGAAAACAGAAGCAAGATACAGAAACAACTGGATGGTTACAAGCTCTGCCTTTGCCTTATTTGAACACAATTAAACTGTTGGCTACATTTGATTGGCTAAGCTCAGTGACTGGCACAGGTGTGGGCCATGGTCAGTTTACACTTTCTCCCCTTTAGGCGAACATAAATATGCAAGGAGGCACCTTTAGGCCAAACTTGATTTAACAGACTCTTTAGGAATACATATTCTGGAAGAACAAATTTATAAAAATAAATGTTTGTGGCTATCTCATAACTCTGCATTATCATCAATTTTTGTACTATTGAGATTTTTATGTTAGGTCTCAGTACTTTATATCATTAAAATATTAAATAGGAAAAATCATGGAATTTATCCATAAATAGATGTACGTCTGTTTCCCCAGACTATAGGTAAAGAACCATTTGGGTAAGAATGGGCTGCTGATCTGCAAGGAGAAAAATGAGCTTCAGAAAACTGAGGGGAAAGTCATTTAAAAACCATCATAGTTTATAAAAGATATAAACCATTCAGTTCCTTTACTTTTTAATATTTAGAAGAATAAACAAAAATTTGATTCAATTAAATTAACAAATACAATGAAATGGAGATGCAATTTGATTTATTGTAAATAACATGATTTTAATGCAGATTAACTGTAGGCAGTACTCTACCAGAATGTAATGCATTCTGGAAAATATCTACTGAATCAAATGTGTTAAGATATAAAAAAATGTTATGGTATGATTGAGAGAGGGGATAGGAAGGATGCATGTTCCAGGGAGCTATAAGTAATGTCAACTCTTTAATTACTTGCTGCTTTTTTGTTTTGTTTTGTTTTTGAGGTGAAGTCTCACTCTGTTGCCCAGGCTAGAGTGCAGTGGTACGATCTCCGCATACTGCAACATCCGCCTCCCAGATTCAAGTGATTCTCCTGCTTCAGCCTCCCTAGTAACTGGGATTACAGGTGTGTGCCACTGCACCTGGCTACTGTTTTGTATTTTTAGTAGAGATGGGGTTTTACCATGTTGGTCAGGCTGGTCTTGAACTCCTGACCTCAGGTGATTCGCCTGCCTCGGCCTCCCAAAGTGCTGGGATTACAGGCGTGAGCCATTATGTCTGGCCACTTGCTGCTTTTGGACATAATCTTTGATGTCATAGACCTAATATTGCATACGTATACTTTTATTTTGTTCTTTCAAAGAAAATCATCACTTTTATTAGAAATAAATAAGAAATACAATATTCAGATAATGGCTCAAACACTGCAATACAAAGATGGCGATGGGGACAAATAGAGCCATTGCCAGGCCAGCAACACCTGTGGGATTTCATTTTAGATGTCAAGTCCTGAGCTGATTTTTTAAAAGCCTGGGTTTGGCATTGTAATGCTGCTAGCTCAGAAACATCAATGTGTAATAGGAGAAAATGTATGGGGAATACAGCACTTGCCTGAACCTCCATGTGCCCAGCTTTGGTACACTCAGGCTAGAGAGATCTGTGAAGGGCTGTTCCACTGCCTGATGACCACTCCCACCCCGACGTTGGTTGGAGATCCTGCCACATATCCACGGAGGCTGTGAATCTCTTTCCAATGAGATGCTAGCTTTTAGTCAACTGTTTTAAAAATTATTAACTTTAACGGCTCTTGAAAGATTAATTTTCTATTGCCATGCCCAAACCTTTCCTTCCACTCTGCACCTGCACCTGCAGTACAAAGAAGGTAAATCAGCCAGGTACGGTGGCTCGATAATTCCAGTGATTTGGGAAACCGAAGGGGTACATATCACTTGAGGTCGGGAGTTCAATACTAGCCTGGCCAACATGGTGAAACTCCTGTCTCTACTAAAAAATACAAAAATTCGCCAAGTGTAGTGGCATGTGCCTATAATTCCAGCTACCCGGGAGGCTGAGGTGGGAGAATCTCTTGAACCCAGGAGGTGGAGGTTGCAGGGCGCTGAGATAGTGCCACTGCGCTCCAGCCTGGGTGACAGAGCCAAACTCCATCTCAAAACAAACATACAAAAAGAAAGTAAATCACTAGGGAATGTACAGGAATTATATGACTAAATAGACTTTAGAAGAAACCTTTTTCAAACCACTTACAAAAGGAACTGAATAGACCTCTGACATATTCTTGTCTCCAATAAGCTATGAAAATAGTACTGGTTTGATCACTTAAATGACATTCTGCTATTCCCTGGTAAATATTTACTCATACCTTTAAAAGAAAAAATTAGCTAAAGGTAAGCTGGAGTTAGAAACTTAACCTAACCTAATCCTTTGTAATTTGGCAAAATTCCTCTTCACACATAAACCATCAGCCATGTTTTGTGTTAAGATCCCCAACTCCGAAGGACAATTAGCCAACTCCTGGATCATCTCATGTTATACCCTGTCCAAAAATAAGCAAACTGGGTAGCAGCACATTATAAAAATATCCTCCTGTCTAAAAAAACATTTAACAGAGTTTGTCTAAAAAGCAAACTCCCCATTTTATTCTAAATATAATTACAATTGCATGTATGTAATTTATAAACAAGTTTCCTGGAACACGAACACAAGCGTTGCACAAAGTATACCAGTATATTTATTTAAAAGCAAACAGAATGTATATATATATATATATATATACACACACACACACATATATATTATACATACATATACGTTATGTATAATATATATATATATATACACATATATATTTAAAAGCAAACAAACAGAATATATATGCGTGTGTGTGTGTGTGTGTGTGTGTGTGTGTATTTTTTTATCCTTGAGACAGAGTCTTACTCTGTCACCCAGGCTGGAGTGCAATCTTGGCTCACTGCTACCTCTGGCTCCCAGTCTCCCAGGTTCAAGCAATTCTCTCAGCCTCCTGGGTAGCTAGGACCATAGGCACAAGCCATCATGCCCAACTAATTTTAGTAGTTTTAGTAGAGATGTGGTTTCACCATGTTGGTTAGGCTGGTCTGGAACTCCTGTCTCAAGTGATCTGCCCATCTTGGCCTACCAAAGTGCTGGGAAAACAGGGCGTGAGCCACCATGCCTGGCCTCAGAGTATAGTTTTTTTTTTTTTTTTTTTTTAACCAGTGTGTCATGTTTCATAGCTCAGTGACTGATGTTGGCATAATATATGAAGGGGCTTATTCAGTGCTTTTACTTTTTGCATTGATATTTATGCCTAAAGACCAATTTTTTGACTCTTTAGAAATACATATTCCGAAAGAGTGTGTTGTGTTGTGTTGTGTTGTGTTGTGTTGTATTTAAAAGCAAAAGGCTGTGGATTTTGACAAACCTTCAAACTTCAGGCCTGCTACTCATTAGTTCTGTGGTCTTGAGCAAATTATTTACCCATTCTGAGTTTTAGCCTTTTCATTTGCAAAACTTCTGAGGATTATTTTGAAGATTCAATTAACTAATCTATGAAAGTGCAATGCAACAGGAGGTTGCTAATATTAATTTGAGTGATAGTCTGGCAACTCAACAAGTGCCGGTTAATATTTTATATACATCTAACTACACTGAGAAAATCAGAGTGGAATAGAATAAAATGTGTGGGCAAACTTCTATTGGTTTTGTTTGCTAAGTGTATCACATGTATTATTAAGTTTGTTTCCTTATATTGATTTTTAGCTCCTGTTAGTAATTACTTATTTTTCAACTTTATAATAGTGTTTGTTTTAAAAATATGTAATATGCTTATGTGATTCAAAATTCAAAAGGCACAAAGAATACAGTAAAACAGTCTTTTTCCTCCTTGTCTCCTGCTGTAGTTCATCTACCCAGAAGCAAACCTGCAAAGTCTATCTTATGCATGTAAAAACAATTAGATGCACATATAATTTTTACCCTTTTTACACAAAAATTAGCATACCATTTAGGGTTGCCAAATAAAATATGGAACATCAGTTAAATGAGCAGCATTTGAGACATATTTACACTAAAAAATTAATTGGTGTCTCATCTGAAATTCAAATTTAACTGGGTGTCCCGAATTTTATTGGCTAAACCTGGCATGAGTAAATTATTATCCACCCTATTCTGCATCTTGTTTGTCTGCTTCCTCCCCGCTTTTTTTCTGCATTGGAATCACTTAAAACTGTTTTAAAACTCTCCATGCCCAAGCTGCACACACCAGACCAATTTCATCAGAATCTCCAAGGATTGTACTTGGGCAACAGTATATTTTCTCTGATTGTGTTTAATTGAGGAATAACTTACACACAAAAAACACGCATTTTAAATGTACAATTCAATGAGTGCTATGACAAATCTATACACCTGTTTTTACTTAATAATGTATTTTGGTGATCACCCAAAAATCAGTTCTTCAACTGTAAACCCTTTAGAGCAAGTCTTATATTTTATGCCACTTCTCTTCATAGGACTTGAGCATTCTGTATTTCTGATAAATACAGGCTGACTAACAACAGAGTTCTTTATTGCAGTCATTGTTTAGGTTTAATGCGCAAAATGAGAAATGTTATTAATGAGTGTTTGCAGTTGCAACACTTATTACAAAGAAATGCAAAGGTTGCAAAGAAATGGTTGCGGACAGTACTTAGTACCAAGAGATCATTGCCACCTACTCAAGAGCTGGCTAAGTGTCGCGCCGGGTGCCTCAAATATACAGGATGACCCCACAAATTCCTACTTACGCGCAGGAGGATCTGAAGCCCAGGTTAAGGAAATTGTTTAAGCCACGTAGTTAGCATTAAGAGGAGCTAGGATTCAAACCACATGTTTATCCCAAAATTCTTGGTAAAGATACTTCTCAATATGGCATAATTTTAAGATTTTGCCTTTCTTCATGCTATTTATAATTTGGGAAATTATTCAGAATAGGTGTTTCTATTTCTCAGCAGATGGTTATCTCAGCCAAAATGCGTTCTAGAGAGAACCAGTCAAGAGAAACCAAACGGATCAAATTTCTTCAGGCTCCAGTTTCTGTGATCTCTTTGAAAGCCTTTACAAGGTAGTTCTGGATTTTCTGTTTGTTGGTTCACAGGCCTTAGGTTACCTAAGCATGAAGAGCTTATTAAAAAAATAGTTGAAAGGGTATGATTACAAGTTGTGACTTCAGGGGACAGGAAGTAGTGTCTTTTGCTAATGACCCTTATCACTCTCTGCAAATTTTGTGTATATCATATCCACGTCTTGATGTGCCACTAAAATGAAAGAATTGACTTAAAACACTAGGGGTGAATATCTTGTTCCTGCACATGCCAACTATCTTGTTTCTCTTCCTTTATGGATGTGTGTTTTGAGATGCAGGATGTAGACAGACCACAAAACCATTCTAGTTTCTGCTGCAGAGAACACAATGTGAGTATCTGTTTCAAGGTCATTTCCTGATAATATTATCTTCCTGTAAATTTGAGGCATAGGTTCAGGGAGTAGAGTAGGACTAAATTCTATTCCTGGCTTAGCTCTTTCCATCTGTCTCCATCTTTAAAGCAATTTTGAAAGTCTCTTCCATATAGCTGATGTTCAGTAAAGGTTGATTGAACTGTCCTGACGTTCTTTTTGAAAACTGAGGATATGCTGTGCTCTGAGTAATTTGGCAATGTATCAGTGAGGGCACAATTATGAAGTCAGACACCACAGAACTGCAATGGGATCTCAAATTTTTTTAATTTTGGCAAACTCAACCCATCCAGAAGCATCTTTAGAAGAGCAGCTGAACTTAAAATCTTAACATTCAGCAATAAGTAGATGAGAAAGAGCTTTATAAAGTCCAGTGAATTTCAGGGAGAGCTTGATGCCTGGCAGTCTATGACAAGTTGTGGACTTGCTTTATATAAGAAAAAATCCATGGAACCACAATTTTATTGTCCAGTAGTTTGGGCTTGGGTCTTGGCCCAGAATTCAAAAGATAATGCTGTGACAGCAACAAGTAAATTCTAAGTATAGTTTTCTCTAAATACTGTGAAAAAAGAGAAATGGAAACTAGGTTAACTTCTTAGTGTTTTTGCTAATCCTAATAATTGGTATGAAGTTTCTTGATTCTGTCTCTTTTGGAAGTATCACAGTCATGCATGCTTTGCACACAGTGGGTTCTCTTTATTGGTATTACTGTTAGTAATACCCTTTATCCACTTTTGGATCGACTACCTGTTATAAACTTGGAATGATGTGTAGTTTTTGCTAGTGTGTAAAATTCTCTTTTGTCCAGCCTAGACCTTTCATTATCTCACGTGTAATGTTTTTTCACCTCACATTATCCTCTTTCTTCAGTCCACTTTCATTTGTGCTTTTTGTGTAGCTTTTGGCTGTGGCTTCTTTCACATCTAGATTCCAGTAATGCCAATACATCTTTATAACTTCTAGATGAACAATTTGATATTTCTCCTTTACTCCCAACATTTACTGCATTCTGTTTCAACAAATAGCTTTAACTTTGGGGATTAGTCAACGTGTAGATTATTATACATTCAATTACATGCCACTGGTAATGGGCAGAGAGGTTTTTCCCAGGTTAATTATTTACATTAGTCTTTAGAATTTTAAGAGTTCAAGAAACATGGGCTAAATCCAGTTACAATACAGACATTTAGAAATTGTTACAATATTTTTAGAGTCAGCCAGGAACAAAATTGTAAGACAGGGAAGACATGGGCTTTGACTTCAGACACCCTACCACCCACCCACCCACATAAACACTTTTCCACTCTTAAGTGCATTTCCACGTGCCTATTGACTTCATTCTAGCAAGCTTCTTGTTCTCCTCCACTTTCCCATTTAGAATTTTCATTGGTAGAAATATGTCCCCTTCCAACTCTTTCTTTGTGTCTTTTCCATTATCAATTCAACAAATATATTGTGCCTCTTCACAGCTACTCAGAGAATCAATAAAAGGCTTAGTTTAGGTGGTTGTGGGAGTAATGAGATCAAGCATAACCTTTATTTTAAAAATATGTAGAGATTAAGAAAATAATTAAGTATAAAATTTCCATTTACATCTCTATGATACAGGTTCTGGGAACTCAACGTAGCTGAAATTTGTCCGCAGGCAGACCTGCTCTCCGAGTTCAGTTTCTTACAGAACAATTCATTTATCAGACAGGGTTCAATATACTATTGAAAAGTATATACTCATTCATCAGGGTCCCTTAATTCTGGTGTTTTTATTTTATTTATTTTTTTATTTTTTTTGAGACAGCGTCTCACTCTGTCATCCAGGCTGCAGTGCAGTGGCGCAATCTTGGCTCACTGCAACCTCCACCTCCTGGATCCAAGTGATTCTCCTGCCTCAGCCTCCTGAGTAGCTGTACTCAGGTGCATGCCACCATGCCCAGCTAAGTTTTGTATTTTTAGTAGAGACTGGGTTTCACCATGTTGGCCAGGATGGTCTCGATCTCTTGACCTCATGATAGAGTCCCTTAATTCTATAGCTTTATATTTGTGAGTTTTAGATTGGGTTCTTTTTGGGATTCAACATACAAGGTACCTTTGAGTAAAGATAATTTTTCTTATATAAAATGCAGTATTCAGTTTTCTTGTATGTACACCCCTAAGTTCTCCAAGACCAGTAGTCTTTATTATACAACCACACTGAATTAGATCCAACAGGGCATATATTATTGTTTTTAGCAAACATTTGTTGATCACTTATTTTGAGCTAGACCCTGTAAACAAGACGTGTAAAGCTTCTACCTCCCTAGAGCTTGCATCCTAGAGGGAAAAGCAAGTGATAATGAACAAGAAGACAGATGTTAGCTAGGGAGAAGGGCTACAAAAAGAGTTAAAATATGGTGAAACCATAGAAAATGAATGGGGGCCTTCTTTAGATACAGCGTTCTTCAAGATCTATCTGAGGAAGAAAAAATTCAACAGAGAACTGAAGGATAACTAGGAGTCAGCTTATGAAAGTTAGGGAGAAGGAAAAGCTCAGACAGAGAGAACAGACAGTGCAAAGGCCCTGAGGCAGGATGAAACTTGACTCCTTCGAGGAATGTAACAAGAGAGGGCAAAGAGAATTAGTAGAGAACTAGCCAGACCCAGATTATGGCTTTTGTAAGCCAGACAAGTGGCTTTAGGTTCTATTTTCAGTTTGATGGGAAGCCACTGGAAAATATTAAGCAGAACAGTAATGTGGTCTGACTTAGATTTTTTTAAAGATAACTCTGCTTGTTATGTGGAAAATGGATGGGGGAAGGGCGAACCTGGAGGCATAGAGACAAGTTAGGAGGCTCTTATATGACTAATAAGGCCAAAGCAGGGCTTTCTGAGACCTGCTTACAGAATGGGGGATGTCAGCTGGGCCTGTGCTGAGCAGACCAGGGCATGTGGCTGTGTTAGCTGTTACAGTGGTCTTGCTGGAGAGAAAGCAGTAGAGCCTTTTAGGGTGCATCATGTAATCAGAATAAACTCTGTGCCCAATGCATATTAGCACCTGATAAATGTTTTCTGGGTGAATTAATGAGTAAATCAGTCAATCTGATGGAAGATTAGTGTCTTTGTTCCATAAAAGAAGCTATGCTACAAGCATGTTGTGAACTCTAATTCCAATGATAAAACCCACACTCTTGAATTTCTTACCTAAGACATCATAATTGTTGCTTTTCAAATGTTTTTAAACCACTGCACATATATTTCCCTTTTCTTCCTTTGTTTTCTTCCCTCTCCGGGGTTTAGTGTTCTACATCCAACGGTTTCATAAATGGGTTTGCTGTACTAGTTTTTATCAAAGGCAGGAACCAGAGAGACCATTAACAATATAGAGTCCCCAGGAAACTTTTTGATCTTTCCTTTTGAAACACCCTGTTCCACATTTAATGCTCAACCTCATAAGGTCTCCACCTGTGTAATCTGTCAGAGTTCATTTAAAAAGGCTAATGGTATGTGCTGTCTTACCTACCCACTCACACCTTTTGCAAAAAACTCTCTCCTCTTTTGCCTATGCAGGAAATAATTCCACCTTACTCTCAGGTAAAGAGACCGGGAATCATTTCCATAGTACCCACCACACCCTTTAGAGGTAGAGTAGCTTTTGCCTATTGGATAACTTGTATCAAATTCCCAATAAAAAAGAGCATCTCACTCTCTTGCTTTGAATTATGCATATTGAAAATTTCAAATTTGTATAATTCATAAAATTTGTATTATATATTGTATATATTTCTGGCTTGCTCCATAAACATTCAAAATAGACATATCTTCTGACACAATCAGGTTAAATAGAAGACTGGCATATAAATAGAAGAAGTACATGCAGAAGCTAAATGATGGGCCCACACTTGATGCACCTGTGTATATTGTGTATGCTCATGTATTCATGTGTGTGCATTCATGCGTACACATGTGGGCATACATGCAGATGTGTGTGCACATGCACTCATTATGACCCTGCCCGTCCTCTATAATCAATAAACCAGGTATAACCCAGTCAATGCTGTTATGCTTTAGAAGAAAATGTTGTAATTTGCATCTTTATACTCATTCTTCCTATTTTATCCTATTTATTTGCATTGCTTAAGAAAATAAAAGCTTATATATCATGCGATGAAGGATTTCAATTGCTGACATTTTTGATTATTCAATGAAAGCATCTTCTCTTTAGTTGGATTTATTAAAGTAGTTTCCATTTTAGATCCTAGGGAAAATCAGCTCTTTCAGGTGATGTTGGAAGATTTTAAGGTTTATAACCTCATAGTCCCAACCTTTGCTTGATTAGGAGAAAGATAATGGACCTTATATTAGCCTGTGTTCATCATCATGTAAATATGAACTAGATGATTAACTACTGGGTAATATTATCAGAGAGGGACAATGCTGACACTTTTCTAAAATATGAACCCTCTCATAGTCACATGCAATGATATATTGAACTTAATGTATTCATAGATAGAGCAAATGTGAAACATTTCTATTTTGTTATTCTATGCATTACAATTTATATGCTTGAAATTTAATGTGAGCCGGGCGCGCGGTGGCTCACGCCTGTAATCCCAGCACTTTGGGAGGCCGAGGCGGGTGGATCACGAGGTCAAAAGATCAAGACCATCCTGGTCAACATGGTGAAACCCCGTCTCTACTAAAACTACAAAAAATTAGCTGGGCATGGTGGCGCGTGCCTGTAATCCCAGCTACTCAGGAGGCTGAGGCAGGAGAATTGCCTGAACCCAGGAGGCGGAGGTTGCGGTGAGCCGAGATCGCGCCATTGCACTCCAGCCTGGGTAACAAGAGCAAAACTCCGTCCCCCCCCAAAAAAAAAGAAAGAAATTTAATGTGAAAGCATTTAGTTTTCATAATTATGCCTTTTTTTTATATAAGAGTAACACCTACCAAACTGGGCTCAGCTTCCCGTGGGAAAACTATGAGTTTAGCTATTTATAAAACCCCTTTTCTGCCCTTCCACCACTTGCAGTTTAGGTTGTCAGAAACTTATAAAATAAAATTTGGATTTGGATTTTCCTTTTTAAAAATTAATGGAAATGGTAAGGAATAGCATTCTTCAACATTGGAGAAGTAAAATAATTCCTAAGAGTTTATTTGAGACTAGACCTTCAATAGGCTGGAAGAGTCAGTTACAGCAAATCTATTCTTTGTGATAGATAGCTTTTTGTGACTTTTTTCCCACTAAAATTTTAACATTTACTTTTTAGTGTTTGACTTTATATAGTAAGTTATATGTGTCCTTTTGTTCAAAAATATCAGAAACTAACATGTCACTTTTTAATGGAAATTGTTATATTTTTTTTCCTGGCTAAGAATAGGTTTCAGGGTGGTGACTTTACAGAGATGAGACGTAACACACACTAGTCCGTATCCTTTCTGAGTTCCACAAACTTTCTTTTTAGATTAAATCTGGAAACTACAGGCATAGCTATTTCATAACAACTGTCTTATAACAAGTCTTAGTTTGTAAGAACTACAATTCTTGATGTTTATTTTTTTGTTTTATTGCTGAATTTGTGATTCTTTTTTCAGCAAGAACAGTCACTGTGAATATAAGCAGTCAGCAGAAGATGTTTCCATATGAAAGTCCCTTTCCCAACTTAAGGAAAGGTTGAGCAAAAAGCATAATGCAAAATTCTAAGTAGCAACCTTTTTATAGGTGTATATTTCATGAATTTGTCAGCCACAAATTGCAATTAATAAAAAAAAATCACCAATTTGAAAGTTAAAGAATATTGCAGAATTGGGAATGGCACTCACTGTTGTCAGAACCTTAGCAGGCTCTAAGTGAGGCACCAAGAATCTGCCTTCTGCTCTGTTCTGATTAAACTTTAAAATGCACCAAACAGCAGGAAAGGCGATCATAGCTGTAAATGTCTTTGTGCTAATGATGACTTTTCTCACCAGTAACAGCTGGGGAGTGAAACTCAACAAAGACAAAATTATAAATGTTTTATACTGGAAAACACTAGATGAGTTTGAAACATGGTCAATCAATTAGGTTACTGCCAAGAAGTAAACAATAGACTCATTAAAGCTGTAATTAGTCATTGTTGACATATTGTATTTTTAATCAGAGCTCCAGTAGGGGATGGAGTGGCTGAAATCATCTAGTGAAATAATCTAGTGCTTTGTGAAGTAGAAGTCAAACCAGATTTTTAAAATTCAGCCTTTGTTCTGATGAAGTTGGTGACTTCAGTTAGGTTATAAAGTAGCCTATAATAATTGATTAATTGTTTTGTGTTTTTGTTACATTGGGTACTTTGGGTCAAAATACATTGCGTCAAAAGGATTTCATGGTTCCCTATTTCTTGGGATGTCAAGAGGGGAGAGGAATTCATGGTGAAGGCAGGGAAGCAGGTGTTACATACTCATGACTGCAGCTAAACATCCTAAGAATCAAGATTTAAGTACTTTTTCCTGTGGTTGGCAAATTGCTAAAATTGAGTGTCTAAACTCAGGGCTGTGGATTCCAATACCTGCCACTTTCCATTATGCCATAGACAATAATGACCCTTCAGATCCAATATCATCTGCCTCAGCCCCCAGAAGCGAAGCTCCTGTAACCAATGACCCTTGTACACATTCTGCCTCCAGGACCAACATTCTCCTCATTCCAGTTCTCCCTCTCTCCTTTCCCTATCAAACTCTAGCTCTAATCTCACCTCCTCCATGAAGCCCTCCTGATTATTTCTGCTCATCCCACCACACATCCCTTTATGAGTTTTTCCTTTCTCTTCTGTCAAATTTAGACTCCTAGATTTTCTGAGGTAGAATTCATTCCAAATAACTTAGCAGATGAAGGAACACTTACCCCAATCACCTAAGAGTTAAGAATCATATGTAGTTGCCTTCCTTATTTTCTGTTCAGCTTCAAATCATGCCCATCACAGAAGGAAAGTTCCAAGTCAGAGATTTTTATTTCTGTAGGGATCTATGTAATGTAGAAAGAGCCCTGGTGAAACAAATAAACTTCTTTGGACTAATTCCATACTCTGTAGATATAATCTCTATTTTCCAGTATTTATTAAATTCATAAAATGCTTCTTGTAAAATATCCACTAAAACAATGAACAGCCAACATTCTTTTTCTAACGAGATCTTGGCTTTTCCTTGGAATCATATGGCTCTGTGAGTTATCTAGAATTATGTTTAAGTAAGAAGTTTTCAGTAAAATGGGACATCTTATTTTCATAGATATTTGCCTATGAACTCATAGATGCTATCTAATTCAGCTTCCTCACAGCTCAGGGAGGCAGAACTTGTGGGCAGATATTTTGATTAGTTTGCCCTGTCTCAGATAATAAAGCAAAGAAGTTGAGCTTTGGCATGACTTCCTCTAAGCAGCAGCCAGCTAGAGAATGAACCCAATTTGCAGGTAATAGCCCAAAGTCAGAAAACTTAGTAAAGCATTTTATTAAGCCATATCGTTAACGTAAAACCAAATTTTTTTCTCTTTGGTGACATTGTTTAGGAGTAGAAACCTCAATTTGCCTATATAAATTTAGTATCTTTTCATATATCATATAACTCTACAGATAAAAGGGATGGATTATCTGCTTCACTGAGGGTGGCATATCATTTTCATGATAAGGGCAATGAATTGTGCTGTGACTGGTGCTGGTTAGCCCATTGAATCAGGTGCCTGTGGTGGGAAAGGAACCATCTTCCTAACTAAGCACTGTCTTAGAAAAAGATACATCTTCATGAGTGTGGTCCACCTCTCTCCCCTAATAGCTGTAGAGTGAGACTTAGGAATCATTCTTTGGCAGTGAGGAGTCTCTGGGCTAAGAGGCAGGGCAGTGCTTCCTAACCTTGGCTACATGTCAGAATCATTAGGGAGAGTGTTAAAAGGTGCTCATGCTTTTGTCATATTATCAGAAGTCAGATTTACAATACTTGGATTGGTGTATGGCCTGGGCACTGGGGAGTTTTTAAAGCAGCCAAGTTTGAGAACCAGAGTTAGGAAAACCCATTTTCTGGTCCTGATGGCTGATCTCCAGGAAGGCATTGACCTGTCTGGGTGTACTTCTTAGTCTGCACCATGGACGTAGGTTCTGCTTCATCACATCACAAGTGTTTTCAGTCTTAAAAGAGATGTATGTGAAAGAGTCTTTCAATATATGGCTTCACACAATTTTAAGCAATTTACATTTATTTTTCTTGTTCCCTAGCTGGAGTCCTGGCAGAAACGATCTAGGAAAGCATTTAAAGAAAAAAAGAAGCATGACTTCCTTAGAAAAATTGAGTCATGCAACCCACTTACGAAGACAAGCTGAAAAATTTTTGAAATCAAACAATAAATCTTTCCAGAAATTCTTGAAGCTGAGTTTATTTAATCCAAACATTTATATAACATGTTCAGTGCATCTGTTTTGAATGAGTAAAATTATAATATTTTGGGGGCTGCTACTAATTTTGGGGCAAATTTAGACTATGTGAGGGAACAAAATCACATGTAGTGGGGAGAGCATATTAAAGGCATTTATAACAGTTTTTAGCAGAAGGAGAAATCCACGAGCTATGCTCCAAGCTTTGCTGATAGCCATCAGTAAGGAAAAATGGCTCTAAACTACCACAGGATCAAATTATTTGTAGACAAATGGGTTCCTTTCTGGACCAATGGGTTTTCTATACTGGAATGGGGTGCAGAAGGGGGGTTACAGAGTCTCAAGATTCTGGAATAGTGCCCTCTAGAGATGTCTCAAGTTGAAGGATGAGGATGGAGAAAAATGGTTTTCAAACCTGGCTGCTCTGTTGATTCCTACTGGAATATTTAAGCTTCCACTTGTCCAAGACCTGCCTGAAGAGATTCTGTTTCAGCTGATCCAGAGAGTCCCTTGAGTTGGTATTTGTAAACTTCAAGGGGAATATTGATGATCCCAGTGTGGAACCGACTGAATTATATACACGTTCAAGTTCTGATCTAGTATTGCTTGGCAGTGCCTGGACCACCAACCTGCCCTGCTGTTTGTCAGTGATTATCAATTACTCAGTCCTGATTTGTGAGTACATGTGCACAGTAGATTGGCTGCTGGGACTTTATCAAATGACAAACATTTTTATAAATAATAATTACTTTATTTGTAATAATTATTTTTTAGTCAAGATCATTTTGGCTATTCTGTGTCCCTTTCATTTTCATATTATTATTTTTTTTAAGATCAGCTTGTGATTTTTGCCAAAAGGCAGCTAGATTTTGAGGAGGAATAAGTTGAATGTGTAATGTTGTGGCATTGTTTTAAAGATGAACTGCGTTAATCATTAGTTTTTATTGTTTAGACTAAATGATAATGACTCAAATGATAGTAGAATTATGATAGAACAGTGCCTGATTAAATATATATTATATATGATTAAATATATAGGTGATTAAATATATATGATTGAATATACACATATATTTTAGGTACTGTTGTATCATTATTCTATTATCATTTGAGTTGTCTCAAATATGCTTTTCTAATTTTTGGATGGAAATGTATCCTATGGCCCATAGATAACGTGTATTCTATAGGCCATTTCCATTTGGTTTCAGGAGGGTGTTGTTGTTTGAATATGGATGATACCTACTGGTAAGTAAGTACAATGCAAACAAGTATTGTGGAGCTAGGCCTGAAAAATTATTTGTAAGAGAAAATACAATATTCTTATCTTGTTGGGGTTTTTAATAATAGATTTATTGAAATATAATTCATGTATTATAAAATCCACCCTTTCAAAAAGTACAGGGTGTTTTTTAGAACACGCGCAAGGTTGTGCCATTACTATTTAAATCCAGAACACTTTCACCCTTTCCCCACAAGAAGCCCATATCCATTAGCAGTCATTCCCCAATCCTCCTCTTACCAGCCACTGGCAAAAGTAACTAAACATTATGACTGTATGGATTTATCTATTCTGGATATTTCATATGAATAGAATCATAAAATATTTGGCCTTTTGCTTCTGATTTTGTTAATTTAACATAATATTTTTAAAGTTTATCCATGTTGTTGCATGTATAAGCACTTCATTCCTTTCTATGGAGAATAACATTGAATTGTGCGGACATGCCACATTTTCTTTATAAATTCAGTGGATGGACATTTGGTTTGTGTACAATTTGGGGTTATTATGAGTAATGCTGATATGTGCATGCACGTACAAGTCTTTGAGTGGATATGTGTTGTTATTTTGTTTGTGTATAGACCCAGAAATGGTATTGGGTCATGCACTAAATCTGTGTTTAAATTTTTGAAGAACTGCCAAACTGTTTTCCAAAGTGGCTGCTCCCTTTAGATTCCCATGAGCAACACAGGAGGGTCCCAGCTTTCCACATCCTCACCGACACTTGTTACTGTCCATCTCTTCATACCCATCCTTGTGGGTGTGAAGCGGTATCTCATTGTGGTTTTGACTCGTACTTTTCTAATGACTAATGCTGTTTTATAGTCTTTGAGAAGGTATCTTTTCAAAGACAGCCCATTTTTAAAGTTTGGTTGTCTTTTAATTGAGCTATAAGGGTTCTATATGTAGTCTGGATACAAGTTCCTTATCAGATATATGATTCACAGGCATATTCACCCAGCCTGGGGTTGTATTTTCCTTTTCTTTATGGTGTCTTTTGAGGCACAAAAGTTTTTAATTTATTTGTTTTTTTTTTCTTTTGTTGCATCTAAGAAACCATTTACCTAATCCAGAGTTATAAAGACTTACTGCTATACTTTCTTCTAAGAGTTTTATAGTTTTAGCTCATGTATCTAGGTCTATGACCCATTTAAGTTAATTTTTCTATAAAAGCATCTTTGTTGAAAGGACTATTCTTATTCTCATTTATTTGTCCTGACACTCTTGTCACAGCTGACCATAAATGTAAGAGTTTATTTCTAGACTCCCAGTTGTCTTCCATGGATCTATTTGTCTATCCTTATGCCAGTGCAACACTCTCTTGATTACTGTAACTTTGTAGTAAGTTTTGAAGTTGAAAAGTATAAGTCCTCCAACTTTAGTATTTTTCAGCCCAAGACTGTTTTGGCTATTCTGTGTCCCTTTCATTTCCATGTGAATTTCAGGATCATAGCTTGTGATTTTTGCAAGAAGGCAACTAGATTTTGAAGGGGATTAAGTTAAATCTGTAGTGTTGTGACACTGTTTTAAAGATTAAAAGTGTTAATCATTAGTGTTTAGTGCTTAGACGAAATAATAGACTCAGATAATAGTAGAATAATGATGGAACAGTACCTGATTATATATTATATATGATTAAGTATATAGATGATTATATATATATATATATATATATATATATATATATATATATATCAGGCACTGTTCTACCATCATTCTACTATCATTTGAATTGTCTCAAATATTCATTTCTAATTTTTGCTATTTTTGCTATCTTTACTGCAATGGCCTTTTGTGTGTGTGTGTGGGGGGGGCTTTTTCTCTTCATAGTCACAATTTGCTTTCTTTGGTAAAAACTTATTAGATTTATGTGGAAATTATGTTGGCTGGTACATAAGAATTACCGTGTACAATGTATGGGGAATAACCAAAAAATTCTATGCCACAATTCTATACTACAAAGAACTATCTATGAATTTTCTAGTTACTCTTTATGGATTTCATGAGGCTTTTAACTTAAGAGTAATGTCTGAAGGTGCCCTATTCCAAACCATGAAAGAGTTATTCTTTCTTTGGCTTAATATGCTGTAAATTGGACAAGGAGCCAACTTTTCCCCTTCCTTGTCATCAATGTGAGCTTCAGGTTGACATGTGCATATGAAGCAAAAGTTCTTTTATCCATTTGCTATTTGATTTTAAGACAGGTGAGCATCTACAGGTGTTCTTTTGGATAATTTGGAGGGAAATGCCAAAACTACACCTTAGAGTTAAATAAGCTAATGTTGAATGCTCATAACTTTGATTCAGTGGATATAGAAATACTGTAATTGAATATGCAATAACCACTTCAACTATAGGCCAGTTCACTGAATGACCCTCCCAGCTGGTTATCAGGATATACAAGCAGGATACCTTCATACAGTATTTATAAGGCTGTCTTTCAAAACTGGAATTTATAGGTTGGAAGTAACTTATGCAGGATATCAGATTTGAAGTGGCAGTTCAGTCCATGGCCCTATCCTAGCTATAACAGTATCTATGCTTTAATTTTCTAAACTTTAAAAAGTAAAGACATATACCTGATGCTGGATTATCAACACTGGAAAGTTTTATCAGTGAGAGTTTTATCAAAAAAGCAGAATCACTATGAGTGTGTTTTGAGAGCCCCCAACTAAATTGGGGTTCCAAACCTAGACCTGCTAGCAACACTGTGCTAAAGGGAAATGAAGGGCAGCCGGACTTGGGTGTTTACAGTATGACTCTCATGGGATCCTTCTTTCCCCTCCACCTACCCCACCCGGCCTGAGATGGAGTCTTGCTCTGTTGCCTAGGCTGCAGTGCAATGGTGCAATATCGTTCACTGCAACCTTCACCTCCCAGTTTCAAACGATTCTCCTGCCTCAGCCTCCTGAGTCGCTGGGATTACTGAAAGTGCCACCACGCCCAGCTGATTTTTTTTGTATTTTTAGTAGAGACGGGGTTTCACCATGTTGACCAAGCTGGTCTCAAACTCCTGATCTAAGGTGATCCACCTGCTTTGGCCTCTCAAAGTCCTGGGATTATAGGTGTGAGCCACTGCACCTGGTCAGGATCCTTCTTTTACCTGGCAGATGGCCAGATGCTTAGTCGTCCTACCTGTGATGGGGAGGGGAGGCCGGGGGCAGGGGTCCCTCAAACAGGTAATCTGTTTATACTGGCAGACACTCTTGTGGCTCCTGTCTGACTGGCATCCAATTTCTGCCTTCCTGACCATCATTTTGGCACTAGGAGCCGAACCTTTTTTTCTCCTCAGCGTTCTGAAGAAAACCCAGTGTGGGGCAGCTCCTTGTGATTTAGAAGGAAGGCACAAATTCAAGGCACCAGCATAATAGGAAGCAAGTTCAAAGGTTTTTCTTACAGATCCTGAGCAGGGAGGGTGCGATGAGTCAGTAAGACAGTCCATCATCCCCAGGTCACGCGAGGCAGGAATGAAGAGTCAGACAGAGAACGAGAAGAACAGCTAGCATGTGGCAATTAGCAGTGTGTATATGGAGTAGGTTTGGGGTCATACTAAAGTATTGGGAAAATGCCTGAACAGTCTCTTTAAAGGAAAGAGCAAGATGTGGGGATCCCCTTTTTTATTGTTAAAAACTTATTTTAGCCAAAATAACAACCAAAATTGAGTTCTTGGTTAAAATAAGTATTTTACTAAAATAAAAGTGGGAGAGATGCCTCTAAATTCTTATCTCTGGCCACCAGATTGAGCCAATTAGGTGTCATGTTCTACTACCAATACGCAGTCAACAACCTTGGCTGTGTCATTTCCACTGCAGAGTGGTATTCTGCAATAATGAACAATAGCATTATTAATCAGATTAGACCTTATGCAATTGTAGGAGCTGGCTGGACAGTCTTTGTAAGCCTGGTGCTTTTATGTCTTATGAACCTGAAGCTAGCAGAACCTGGGGCAGCAAAGAATGCTGGACATGAAGTGGGAGAAGCAAAGTTCAATAGGAATCCAGGAGAAAAAAATGGGAAGCTTGCCTGCCTCTCTCACCACTTCAAACCTCAGCAGTGCAAATGACTTACCAAAGAAGCTGGTGTCTTCCCGTGGATCTGCACACACACCTAGTGATATGGTTGGGAGATTTATCCCCTTCCAAATCTCATGTTGAAATGTGTTTTCCAATGCTGGAGATGAGGTCTGGTGGGAGGTGTGTGGTCACGACGTCGGTTCCCTCATGGCTTGGTGCTGTCTTTGTGATAGTGAGTGTGTTCTCACAAGATTGGTTTCTATTTTATTAAAATAAAAGTGGGAGAGATGCTAAGTGGGGGAGATGCCTCTAAATTCTTATTCCGGCCACCAGCTTGAACCACTTATGTGTGGTGTTCTACTTCTAATGCCCAGTCAAGAACCTTGGCTGTGTCATTTAAAAGTGTGTGGTCATTTAAAAGTGTGTGGCACCTCCCCCCTCACTTTATCTCTCTCGCTTGCTCCTGCTTTTGCCATGTAACATGCCTGCTACCCCTTTGCTTATGATTGTAAGCTTCCTGAGGCCTCCCCAGAAGCCAAGAAAATGCCAGCACCATGCTTCCTGTAAACCCTGCAGAACCAGGAGCCAATTAAACCTCTTTTCTTTATAAAATGCCCAGACTCAGGTATTTCTTTATGGCAATGCAAGAAAGACCCAGTACACCTAACCCTCAGCATAACCCTGGGCACACTTTGGTATCACACACATTTATGTTTCCAGGAAGGATGTGACATTCTAAACTCTGTTTTCGGGTTGATTTGTGTTGTTTTGAGACGAAGTTTCTCTCTTGTTGCCCAGGCTGGAATGCAATGACAAGATCTCAGCTCACTGCAACCTCTGCCTGCCAGGTTTAAGTGATTCTCCTGCTCAGCCTCCCAAGTAGCTGGGATTACAGGCACGCGCTACCACGCCCAACTAATTTTTGAATTTTTAGTAGAGACGAGTTTCACCATGTTCACCTGGCTGGTCATAAACGAAACTCTCTATTTTTATTAAGAGATATCTTAGGCTATCAGCATTTTAAAATGTTTCTCAATTACTTATAGCCCATAAACACAAGCCCTCACAAAGGCATCTCTGAATCTGAAACAGCAACTTTGTATAGTACTGTCTTGTTTCTCCTGATCATTTACTCATCTGAAGACAAAATCCTAAAATGTATTAACTTACTCTGAGGTTGGGTCTTGTCTGCAAAACAGTGTTTTAAAGCACATATTAATTAGGGATTTGCTTTCTATCCATGGGTATATGTGAGGTTCAGAGATTATACTAGCCCTTTGCCTTCATGTTGTTCTCAGATGGAATCCATTTGCAATATTTGTCAGTATTGTTCTACACCTGGGGACAAAATAGCTTTGTGCTGGCTCAGGTCCTGCTGAGTTGTAATCATTTGTAGCAGGGAAATGCATGACAAGGATTGATCTGAATGGATCAATATTAGTAAACAGTGATTTAAAAGCACATTAAATTCAGGCAGAATGTCTTAGATTAGGGAAAAGTCCTTTCCCAACACTGATTATAAAACATTATTGACAAGTGTCAGAGTTCCCAGCAAGAATGCTCCTTGAGCAAATTTGGGTTTTAGCAACTTTATGTCCAGATTTTCAAGGTCCCCTAGAAATTGACCCCATAGCACTTGTTTTTTGGTAAGGGTATAGAAACTGGAGTAAAACTGGAGAAGTGCAAGAACTCATGGACAGTAGAACTGTGGGTGTAATTGAATTTAGAAGATAGAGTAGCGCTAGACAGGATATTCTAAGCAAAAAGTGAATGGTGGTAGAAAATAGGATTAATGAACTAGGCTATATTATTAGTAAAAATAATAGCCTATGACTGAGAACATGTGATGTTTGATTTTCTGTTCTTGTGTCAATTTGCTGAAAATGATGGTTTCCAGGTTTATCCATGTCCCTACAAAGGCCACAAACTCATCGTTTTTTTATGGCTGCATAGTATTCCATGGTGTACATGTGCCACATTTTCTTTTTCCAGTATATCATTGATGGGCATTTGGGTTGGTTCCAGGTCTTTGCTATTGTAAACAGTGCTGCAATGAACATACATATGCATGTGTCTTTACAATAGAACGATTTATAATCCTTTGGATATATACCCAGTAATGGGAATGCTGGGTCAAATGGAATTTCTGTTTCTAGATCCTTAAGGAACCACCACACTGTCTTCCACAATGGTTGAATTAATTTACACTCCCACCAACAGTGTAAAAGTGTTCCTGTTTCTCCACATCCTCTCCAGCATCTGTTGTCTCTAGATTTCTTAATGATCGCTGTTCTAACTGGCATGAGATGACATCAAAATGTGGTTTTGATTTGAATTTCTCTAATAACCAGCGATGATGAGCATTTTTTCATATGTTTGTTGGCCTCATATATGTCTTCTTTTGAAAAGTGTCTGTTTATATCCTTTGCCCACTGTTGAATGGGTGTGCTTGTTTTTTTCTTGTAAATTTGTTTTAGTTCTTTGTTGATTCTTGATATTAGCCCTTTGTCAGATGGGTAGATTGCAAAAATTTTTTCCCATTCTGTTGGTTACCGGTTCACTCTAATGATTATTTATTTTGCTGTACAGAAGCTCTGGAGTTTAATTAGGTCCGATTTGTCTATTTTGGCTTTTGTTGCCATTGCTTTTGGTGTTTTAATCATGAAGTCCTTGCCTATGCCCACGTCCTGAATGGTTTTGCCTAGGCTTTCTTCTAGGGTTTTTATGGTGTTAGGTCTTATGTTTAAATCTTTAATCCATCCAGAGTTAATTTTAGTGTAAGGTGTCAGGAAGGGGTCCAGTTTCTGCTTTCTGCACCAATTTTCCCAACACCCTTTATTAGACAGGGAATCCTTTCCCCATTGCTTGTTTTTGTCATGTTTGTCAAAGATCAGATGGTTGTAGATGTGTGGAGTTGGCTTTTGAAGTCCCTGTTCTGTTCCATCCATCTATATCTCTGTTTTGGTACCAGTACCATGCTGTTTTGATTACTGTACACTTGTAGTATAGTTTGAAATCAGGCAGCATGATGCCTCCAGCTTTGTTCTTTTTGCTCAGGATTGTATTGGCTATGTGGACTCTCTTTTGGTTCTATATGAAAGTTAAAGTGTTTTTTTCCAGTTCTGTGAAGACAGTCATTTGTAGCTTGATGGGGATAGCATAGAATCTATAAATTACTTTGGGCAGTATGGCCATTTTCACAATATTGATTCTTCCTAACCACGAGCATGGAACGTTTTTCCATCTGTTTGTGTCCTCTCTTATTTCCTTGAGCAGTGTGGTTCATAGTTCTCCTTGAAGAGGTCCTTTACATCCTTTTCTAGTTGTATTCCTAGGTATTTTATTCTCTTTATAGCAATTGTGTATGGAAGTTCGCTCTTGATTTGGCTCTCTGTTTGTCTGTTATTGATGTATAGGAATGCTTGTGATTTCTACACGTTGATTTTGTATCCTGAGACTTTACTGAAGTTGCTTATCAGTTTCAGGAGATTTTGGCCTGAGACAATGGGTTGATTGTATCTATTTGATTGTATCTAATTGTCTCTATTTGCAGACGACATGATTGTAGATTTACAATCATGTCGTCTGCAAATAGAGACAATTTGACTTTCTCCTTTCCTAATTGAATACCCTTTATTTCTTTTTCTTGCCTCGTTGCTCTGGCTAGAACTTCCAATACTATATTGAATAGGAGTGGTGAAAGAGGGCATCCTCGTTTAATATCAAATTTCAAAGGGAATGCTTCCAGATTTGCCTGTTTAGTATAATACTGGCTGTGGGTTTGTCATAAATAGCTTTTATTATTTTGTTATATGTTCCATTGATACCTAGTTTATTGAGGGTTTTTAGCATAAAGGGCTGTTGAATTTTGTAGAAGGCCTTCTCTGCATCTATGGAGATAATCATGTGGTTTTTGTCTTTGGTTCTGTTTATGTGATGGATTATGTTTATAGATTTGCGTATGTTGAACCAGCCTTGAATCACTGAGATGAAGCCTACTTGATTGTGATGAATAAGCTTTTTGATGTGCTGTTGCAATTGGTTTGCCAGTATTTTATTGAAGATTTTTATGTTGATGTTCATCATAGGTATTGGCCTGAAGTTTTCTTTTTTTGTTGAGTCTCTGCTGGGTTTTGGTATCAGGATGATGTTGGTCTCATAAAATGAGTTAGGGAAGATTCCCTGTTTTTGTATCATTTTGAATAGTTTCAGAAGGAGTGGTACCAGCTCCTCTTTGTGCGTCTGGTAGAATTCGGCTGTGAACCCATCTGGACCTGGACTTTTTTTCCGTTGGTAGATTATTAATTGCTGCCTCAACTTTAGCCCTTGTTATTGGTCTGTTCAGGGTTTTAATTTCTTCCTGGTTTAGTCTTGGGAGAGTGCAAGTGTCCAGGAACTTATCCATTTCTTTCAGATGTACTGGTTTATGTGCATAGACGTGTTTGTAGTAATCTTTGATGGTAGTTTGCATTTTTGTGGAATCAGTGGTGATACCCTCTTTATTGTTTATCCTATCTAAGTCTTAAAAAGCCAACTTAATAACTTTCTCTATAGATACACACCATGCCAATAGTGGTAAGGTTGAGTGATCTTGTTCTACATAGATGTATTGAATTATTTATTGAAAAAAGTTATGATATCTGATATTTGCTTCAAAGTAATCTGGTATATGGAGATTTATAGGACAGATGAAAGAGGACTGGCCATATATTGATAATTTAGGAGCTGAGTGTTTGATTATACTATTCTCTCAAATTTAGTATATGTTTGAAATTTTCCAAAATAAAACGTGAAAAAATATTCGTATAGTTTCAAAAGATGCAGCTAAACTAAGCCAAAGGAAAATATGTCATTTAGAGAAAAAGTAATTTTTTGGTTGATGTTAATTTACATTTTTAATTTGATCTGAAATCTTTCATGTGAGCATTCATCAATTAATTTTATTCCTTAAGAAGAGTTGAAATAAAAAATTAACTGCCTTCCTAATAGAACAAAATGCTAAAAAGTACACTAAAGAAACTTCCCCTTCCCTCAGAAACATGCCTTTTGTTCTCTTGGTAGTCTGCAGGTCCCTAGAGTAGATGAGCCATCCATTAATTTAATTCTAGCCTTCAGAACATAAATGTGGTTACGGGAACTAATATTTCAAGGTCAGTTTGTGGAAACCACCCTCAGACTATCATTCAAACGTGAGGTGCTTGCTATGAGAGTTCTAGATCTAAAAATGTACCTACTAAAGCCTGACACAAGCCAATCAAATGAAGATAAATGAGTAAATATTAAACATCTGCTTATCTTGTGCTTGACAGCTTTATTTTGTTGAAACCCTGTACACTGAATGCAAAGAAATATCACTGATACCTTATCTGCCTACTATTTTGAGCTTTCCATAGTGCCTTAAGAATATTAAGTTAGTTTCTACTAATTTAACACGTTAAAGTCCCAAGTTTATAGCTTGTCAGGGCATTCTTGAGATTGTTATCCAGTGGACTGGCAAAAAGCACTGAAGTTTGCGTGGGTAATTCCAAATATTACATCAACATGTAACTGTAGCATTTGTCAAGCTCCCCACTGGGGAGGAAGGAGTATATCCTCAGAGCCATGCAAATGCCATGCAAATAAGATGTGGTGATGAGGGTATATTAGATGGCAAATGGATGCATATACAGAGAAGCCCAGTTCTCTGAGCCCTGACCTATTCAACTGACAGCTTTTATGTTCTCTCTGCCAGCACAAATCTCACTTTTAAGTGCAGTTTTTCTGTGCTTTGTCTTTTCTCGTGTTATTTGAAACTATTCCTCTGAAGATATAAATATTCTATTTTGAGAAGGTTTTATACTCTTGTGAAACTTAAGATAGAAAAATGAGCTCAGGGAGCTATACTTGGAAAGCCCTACAGTGATCCTTTCACCTAAACACTCACTTCACTGATAAGAAGGGAAAATCCAGGCAGGTGCAGTGGCTCACACCTGTAGTTCAGCACTATGGGAGGCTGAGGCAGGTGGATCACTAGGTCAGGAGTTTGAGACCAGCCTAGCCAACATAGTGAAATGCCATCTCTACTAAAAATACAAAAGGTAGCTGGGCATGATAGTGCGCACCTGTAGTCCCAGCTACACAGGAGGCTGAAGCAGGAGAATAGCTTGAACCCAGGAGGCAGAAGTTGTGGTGAACCTAAGATCACGCCACTGCATTTCCCTGGGCAACAGAGCAAGACTCCATCTCAAAAA
>NW_016107551.1:3182705-3185132 GCF_001604975.1 Cebus imitator | reverse complement strand
AATCCAAGTCCTTGTACTTGGATGGATGCCACTTCCGCAAATGGCTCATGACATTAATTTCATTAATCATGACATTTACATGGCTATGAATAGTTTAAGTAAATTTATACACTCAACAAATATGTATTGAGCTCATTCTATATGGCAGTCACTGAGATGAGCTTGTGGATGCAGCAGTAGACAAGAGAGATCAAGTTTCATGATAATGGAACTTACATTAAACAAAAATTATGGGAGCTGAGAGTTAGAGTGGGGAAGAGTGAATCCATGGGTAACTTGGTTTGAGATATTCTAGTCATGGAAATTCTGTTTCTGTCTATATCTAGGATAAAGTTCCCTTCCCATATAAAATGAAAACATTCCTACTTTGTTTCTATCTAGCTCATTTTGTATTTTAAATAATAATACTACCCTTGGATTCTCCTCCATTCGAATCTAGTTGTCACTCTCACAAATCACATGACTTCTCTGCATGTAACTTCTCATCCAAAAACTGAGGGGCTAGACCACCTGATTACTTGGGTCCCTTTCCACCTTTAAGATTCTTCATTAAACGGAGACTCATGGATGTGATACATTTCAGTTATTTTCCCTGCTCTTTTTAGCCCCTTGACTACCCATGAAAGGGCTCCTCTGTATCTAAAATTCCTTCCGGCTCTTGTGGTACAGCTGGTCACGCCATGATAAGGACTGTGTGTGAAGCATTTCCTGAAACACTGCAATCTTCTGGCCTTTTCTACCCTTTTATATCCCCAGAACCAAGAACCAGCAAGACCATCAGTCATTGTGCAGGAATAAACAATACTGTGAAACTTGTCAGCCTTTTGATCTTTCCCGCATCATTTTTTTAGCCCAGTTCTAGGAAAGTTTGCCAAAGATTTTTTTTTATAGTGTCATATTTGCCATACCAACAACCAACAATAGAATATTGAGGCTATGTGATTTTAGGACTCAAAAAAATCACATAATAATAAAAAGAGGAGCTGAACCAAATACTACGTGTGTGTGTGTGTGTGTGTGTGTGTGTGTGTGTGTGTAGAGAGAGAGAGAGAGACAGGAAAGTAGTCATATAAAAAATAAGAAAATTCATTTTTGAAAGGAACTTAGAAGTGAACTATCTCATACCTAACTTAATATGTCAAATAGCCTATTAGAGACACTAAATACAGATTTTCCAGTTAAGTGTCACAAAGTGTTCACCACCTTTACTTAGAGGAATTGATGTGTTAGCCTGGACTTTTCACTCTGGATTAGACTTTGACTAGGAGGCAGCACCAGTATTGCCCCAGGCAGTTTTATGTACAAACAGCAGAGAACAATCTGGCTGCCAGTCAGGAAAATATGATAGGTCATGTAGTTGGTAAGTGGTAATAGTCTCATTCTACAAACGGGAAGTAATCTCCCATGCCATGGTCCTGTACCTCCTCTCCTCATGTCTAATTTCCCTCCATGCTATAAGGTTAAATTCAAATGTTTCTTCTGCAGTCTTCTTGGGTCCCTGTAGTCCAAGAA
This sequence comes from Cebus imitator, assembly GCF_001604975.1. Lineage (NCBI taxonomy): Eukaryota > Metazoa > Chordata > Mammalia > Primates > Cebidae > Cebus > Cebus imitator. The sequence goes on along the minus strand of NW_016107551.1, from coordinate 3,183,620 downwards.
GATACTGTTCTGTTTGAATTGAAAGCACAACAAGGATTTGACTCATTTATCAATTAATCATTCTATCTTGCAAAATTACATTGTATTTTCTCACATCCTTATTTCACTTTTAAGTAAATTCATATCTTGTCAGAAGCTAGACTAGAACTTCCATTTTTAAAATTTTCATCTTTGGGCCTAACACTATTTATTGAAGATATTTAACTAGATTTGCTCATGACTTAGCATTTCTTGAGACTGTCGGGCACGCACACACACACATTTGCAAAAAACAAAAACAAAAAACAGCTAACCTTAAGCAAAATTTAAAGTATGCAAATGTGTCTTATAGACTCTGTTCTTTTCATTTCTTCAGGAAGCCATGGAATCCAGTGGCTTCAAGTTCACACCCTCACCCCAAAACTCTACTCAAAAAATTAAGGCTTTTGCCTAGGGAAGAATTTAGCTTTAGTTACTAATATCTTAGAATAAATTTAAGCACTGTCTCTTTTCTGAGAATTACAAGTTTCAACCAATTCTACTAGTGATATTACAAACATTATCACCCTCCAAAATCGTTTTACATGAGCAAGTTTAGGGGAAGAGAGAAAAAGGTAGAGTAATAGCGATAACAGACATTAAGTATGGGGGAAAATCATACTACTTTGGCAGGAAACTCCTCTAGCTACCCATTTGTGTTGACTAAGAGCAGCAACTAAGAATAAGAGCAGCACCATATTCAACAACACAGTCCTGGTAAAATATTTAGAACTGGCTAGGCATGATGACTCGTGTCTGTAATCCCAGCACTTTGGTAAGCCAAATGGGTAGATTGCCTGAGTCCAGGAGTTTGAAACCAGCCTGGGCAAAATAGTGAAACCCCATTTGTACCAAAAATACACACACACACACACACACACACACATACATAATATA
>NW_016107551.1:3173791-3182056 GCF_001604975.1 Cebus imitator | reverse complement strand
TAAAGTATGATATAAAAAGTTGCAAATATTCCAAATGATATAATGATCCTGAATTATTTGATGAGTACTTCATTCTATTCTTCATCACTATTTATCCAAAGACAGAAAACATTTTGGTTTTGATTGGCGACTAAAGTATCAATATAAAAATTGTTTTAATTATTTTAAGTGAACTTGTACAATTTTTTTACACATAAAAAGTTATTAGAATTATCTAGTAATTTTAGATATTTCCTGTGTTAGTCCATTTTATACTGCTATAAAGAACTGCCCAAGACTAGGTAATTTATAAAGGAAAGAGGTTTAATTAAAAAACAGTTCAGCGTGGTGAGGGAGGCCTCAGGAAACTTACAATCATGGTGGAAGGCAAAGGGAAAGCAAGGCCCCTTCTTCACAAAGCAGCAGCAGAAAGGTAGATAGCAAAGGGGGAATGGCCCCTTATAAAATTATCAAATCTTGTAAGAACTCACTGACTATCATGAGAACAGCTTGGGGAAACCACCCCCATGATTCATTTACCTCCACCTGATCTCTCCCTTGACATGTGGGTATTATGGGGATTACAATTCAAGATGAGATTTGGGTAAGGACACAAAGCCTAACCATATCATGTCCATAGAATAGGCTGTTGTTGACATTTAATTTTAATTACCCCAGAATGCTTAAAGAATACAGCATTTTATGGATCTTCAGAGGTGGGGAAGTATTCCTCCTTCTCACATAATAATGAGATAAACCTTTGCATTCTAGAAAATCTTCATAGGCCTTCCTTTACATATATGACAAGCCCATTTCTATTAATATAACCCATGATTCAGGCAGTTGTACCAAACAGTAAATTATTTTGCTCAACTCAAGAGTGGATATTTCACCAAGCAGGTAATTGTGTCATTCAAATACATGTCCTGGTATTCTTGGTGTTGCCAGTACAGGTTTAAAGGTTTTCATTCCAGTTGTTAAATTTTTTTAATTAAAAGGGAATGATTTGTGTAAAAATTATATAGAAGGCTTATCCTGCATGTTTAGATGCAAAATAGATCCCTCTGCTTTTTTCTTCCATTATCTGCCTATAAGTGCTGTCTCTCTCTAGGATAGCTACATCGTCTTGGACTGGATTTTCTGTCCCCTGTGACTCTCTTCTCTTCCTAATACCATCCTCTTAATCCCAAATGCACTAGTTTTAAAACACAAGTCTATGACTTTTTGCTTTAAGTTCTACTATCACTGTGTGATATGGTTTGACTGTGTCCCTACCCAAATCTTACCTTGAATTGTAGTTCCTGTAATCCCCTTGTGTTGGGGGAACGACGCAGTGAGAGGTAATTTAATCATGAGAGCAGTTATCCTCATGCTACTCATGCTGTTCTCATGAATGTGAGTGAGTTCGCACAAGATCTGATGATTTTACAAGGGGCTTCACCTTTTGCTCAGCTCTCATTCTCTCTCCTGCCACCTGTTAAGAGATTCCTTCTGCCATGATTATAAGTTTTTTGAGGCCTCCCTAGCCATGTGCAACTGTGGAACTGTAAGTCAAACATCTTTCCTTTATAAACTACCAAGTCTCAGGCAGTTCTTTACAGCAGCATAAGAACAGACTAATATACTGTGGCAACTGGTATTTTGCATATTTTTCCATATTAGATGATGTGATGTAAAAAGATTTGTACCCAGTGAAATACTAGATGTACCTTCACCCCAAAAGCTGCTTTGATCAAGTTAATTTTGAATATGGCAGAATAGAGGTATTAGACTTTTTAACCCTGAAAATTAAATTTGTGTTGTATTTTGATATAAGGCAAAGGAAAATCAACTTTAATCATAACAGTTTTTTTCCCTCTCCTATACAGACCGACCAAGACCATCACTATGACCGATGGAGACTATGATTATCTGATCAAACTCCTGGCCCTCGGAGATTCAGGGGTGGGGAAGACAACATTTCTTTACAGATACACAGACAATAAATTCAATCCCAAATTCATCACTACAGTAGGAATAGACTTTCGGGAAAAACGTGTGGTGAGTTTTTAATCGTACTTGTCATCCATCCCCCTATATAAAATAAGAATCCAGAAGCTATGTTGATTGCATTCGAGTCTGTCTTTTGTCACATGAAATTCATAACCTGTTACTTTATTTTAGAATATTATTTACTACTTTTCAGATATAAATAACATTTTTCTTAAAAGAATATTAAGTGGCGCTCTCTCGTCTCCCAAATTACACAAGGCAACCCAAGTCAATATTTTACAGATTTGTATGTGTGTTTTCCATGAATTCTTAAGAAATCTTTCAAAACTTGAATTATTAGAACCTAAAAACATTAACTCTGATCTGAGTTAAATTCCTCAATAAGAGCAAGTGATCATTTCCCCACTCTTAAGAAAGAAGTTAAAAGCATGATTGGCAAATATCTGGAACATGAGCTTTGTAAGTTCTTGCTGCATTTTTATTTATGTGTAGACTCAGCCATCAATCACTGGCTTCTTATGAACAGAATGTGAGACCAATCATGCTATTTTCCAAGATAAGGGAGTTTAAGTGAGAATCACAACCACTTCCTTCTCCTATGCTAGACGCTATTGACAGGAATAAGGATATTGTGACATGTGAGATGTGTAGCATAGGCACAGAAGCTCAGCCAGATTTACTGCCACCCTGGGTATTCTTGATTGCCAAATGGCTGTGGCTTCCAGTTGATGTCACAAATCTACTTATTCCTTGAGAACTGGGGAAGAAAACAAAAGAATGGTAGTTGGAAGCCATTGCCTGGCAAGTTGAATCATGTTTCTTATAATGGGCTGGACCTTATCTGAAAGTCAGTACATGGTCCTGTGGGCTTAGCAAACTCCCTAATAACCCATTCAGCGTTTTCCTGCCTTCCATCCTTTCCTTTATAGGGGTACATGTCCTTAGAAATTTTCCCTTTAAAACATATTCACTAAGCTATACCTAAGATAACTGAGTAAATATTAAATGTTTTAGGCTTTCCTTCAACAATAAAAAGGCCAGAATTTTTTAAAAAAATTTAAACTTACCTAAAAAGAACCTTTGACTAAATGACTAGTGAAGAAAGGCTTAAAATATCCTGTGTCAACTTATTGAGACATTCTGTGCATTTTGAAAGTCTGTTTTTCAGTAAAGGATATTTGTGTATTTATAAAACACTTTACTGTTTTAAAAATGCTTTAACATCTGTGATTTCACTAAATTTTGCAGTTTGAAGTAACTATAAAGTAGGAAGTGGTCGGATCTCTATTTAGAGATAAGAAAATAAGCCTCAAAGAGGTTAAATGAAGAGTTTGTATTTGAACCTAGAACTTGGGTCCTAAATCTGATGTTTGCTGCCTCATGAGAAAATGACAGAAGGCGTCTAATTTAAGTTTGCAATATGCCTAAACTGTGTTGAAAATCATACTTGCACTTGACATTTAAAAGTGAGAGTACATGTGATAATTCTGGAAAAAAATAGAGCAAATATTTATTCTGCACTATGAACTTTGATTATAGTAATTGAGAAAAAACATGCTGAGTGAACCCAGAGAATTTGAGTGTTGACAAAATCCAAAGCAACCTCAACTAATGAACATTATATATTTCAGGTTTATAATACACAAGGACCAAATGGATCTTCAGGGAAAGCATTTAAAGTGCATCTGCAGCTTTGGGACACTGCAGGACAAGAGCGGTAATGTAAATTGCTTTATTTGTAGCTACACATAGCTTAGAAAAACTTACTTTAAAATGAATGCTATATGCAAACTTGAAAAACAAATAATATACAACTCTTCTCCTGGTTTCAAATTAGACATTAATATCCAGAAATAAAAATAAATGATTTGTAATTAATTAACCACAGTAGCATTGTGCAGTTGGTACAAATTTCAAAAATCAGACTTTCAAATGTATCTCTGAAGATTCTTGTTATGCATTGTCTTTGCACTTTTTAGAAGAAAAAAAGGGGTTCTCCGTAATTTAATTGAATGAAGATAGGAGATAAACGCTGTTATAAGTGCCACTTGAAGAGGGAGTTGAAGAAAGAATGTTAAGATCTTTCTTGTCTCTCTCTGTTATTTCAGCACAGCTTCTTTGTCCCATACCATGTGACTGGCTTTGTCCTTTCAGACTTTGATTGTAAACAATTACCCTCCAGCTAGAATATTTTACTCTCTTCCCATTTTTTCTGATCCTCTCCTTGCACCAGGCCCAGTTCATCTTTCATCTCCTCTATGAAGCCTGTCTGAACACCCCAGCTGAAACAAACTCTCACTTTTCCTCTGAACTCCTGCAAACACCAGTTATTTCACCATTAAGGCCTAAAGTAATTATATCCCACCTTGTCGTAAGATTAATATTCTATTTGTATCTTTAACTGTTGTCCACTGATTTGCTTGGGGCCTTCTCATTCCAATAAAATTGTCAGCTTTACAGGTGTGGAGATCTTGCCTGGCTTTTCAGCATTGGTACAGTGTCCAAGATAATACTCGGTAGATAGTGGTGCTAATTCCTAAGAGCTGGAGGTATTATTCCATTGTTAGGTGAAAAAATATTTTTGGGGGAACCAAAGTTTCCAAGTGCAAAAGACCCTAAGCTAATGAAGCTTTTCAATATTAGATTAAATTAAAAGTGGCAAAAACTTGGCAGAGAGGATATTTAGAAGGCACATACCTCCAAATTCTGCATCGTATGTCTTATAATGCTTATGCTTGTAAACACTTCCGTCTTTGAAATGCATCCAAAGTGTTCTCGCTTTCAGTGAGTGTAAACGCCAGGAGAGGTGCTGGGCCCTCTCTGTTAGCTTTTTTGACTGTGAATTCCATTTACACACACCCTTCAACACTGCTGGTTCCTCTGAAGCCATTCCTTACAAGAATCTCTGTTCATATGTCAGTTTTGTTGTCACAAAGATGTATGTTTTATAGAGCACTTTAATTCATTTTTGAAGAAGTAATATGAGAAAATGTGGTTCCCATATGTCCTCACACATGATATGTCAGCCTTGCGTGATGGCAGCCTTCTCTGTCTGTCCCCTGAAGGCAGCTGCTCTATGGGGGAAATGGGGAAGACTCAGGGCAGTCTTTGTAGCACTTGGGTTATTCATCCCTTGAGAATTTTGCATTCTGTGTGTATATACAAGGTGTAACTAAGCAACAAGATAAGCAATGTCTCACACCTCAGCCCTGTGCCTAAGGACATCTGGCAGTGCAATCCATGGAAGATAATGGATATTGATAGAAGCCACATCATGGGAAGGAAGAGAAAACCCATGGCCCTTAAGGAAACCTAAAGGATGTAGGGCACAGCCTTCATTCCCAGTGACTGGGAAGAGCGATAATTGACTTTGGGGTCTGTTTCTTCTGTGATCCTAGTATCCTCAAGCAAATGGTAGCATGCTGCTCAATGCACTAGAAGCCAATACTATGGCACTGGATTTTGAGAAAAGGAAAGGTTTTTATTGCAAATTGACTCACAGGGAGACAGGAGTGTCAAGCTCAAATCTGTCTTTTTGTTCTGGCTTTTGAAGCAGTATTTTTTTAGAAAAGGTTGGGGCAGGGTGGTGGGTTCTGAGATTAACAGGTGATTGGTAGCTGGAAAGTCCTTGGACATGTGCACTTATGTCTGCATGCTATCTCAAGGGTCACATGTGGAAATGCAAGGGAAGTTAGTGGGAAACACGTGGTTAAAAATTCAGGCTGTGACATTAGCAAGCTCATTCTGTACAGATTCCAGTTGGCCATATCGGTTCCAATCGATTTCAGCCAGCTCTCTAATCTCATAAGCAGAGGAAGTTTCATTGTTTCAGCAAGTTATTTCCTTCTTTATCTGCCATTCTGCAAACTCAATTTCTGTTCGTCATTGGTTTCTTTAACTCTTTGGAACATGGTTTTACTGGTTTCCTTCACCCAGCTGACTCAACAGACAGAATGAGATGGGTAGGGAAGGCTGGAAATGAATTACTTGTCTCCCCAGGGGTGGGGGGAGTAGGGAATATCAAAGATACTAGACAGAAATGACCAGGATATCTGTTACTGCTCTGGAACAAGCGCGTTCTATCCATGCTGCTGTGGAGGAGAAAGTGTTTGCCCCAATCAGATCACTGTGGCAAGCATGTTTGTGAGTAACTTTGTCATACACTCTGGGCAATGACAGGGAATAACACACAGCCTTGTCCTCAAATGAGACATACACACTTAAAGAGAGAACAAAGAGAGTTTTCCTGGCATGACACAATTATGGTTGAGTAGGAGACAATTTTGTGGGTACAGCTAGTTTCCAAAGAGGGAGAACTATTCAATAAAATGTTGTAATCTCTGTGGGCTTCCAAGGAATGGTAGAAACAAATCCACAAGAAGAAATTGAATAAATTTTTTTGGTATTTCTGCTCTACATTTTTAGATCATGATGATGCCCTACAAACAAATCCTACTTTGGAAATAAATAGCAGTGAAAATATCTCTTCTCCCATCTTTTGGTATGAAAACTATCATTCTCTGTTGCAGTCAATTAAAACATTTAATAATTGTATATCTTTTACTGTTTCTTTCTTTCTCTTGCACTATTTAATTTCTGAAATATTTAGTGAGCAAATACCATGTTCTGAGCCATAAAAATACGACAAATAGCAAGTTAGAAACATAGCTCCCTTCCCCTTGGAGCTTACAGTCTAAGATAGAATTTGGATGAAAAAACAATTGCAATGGAACCTTAGAATAGTAACATGAAAACAAAGGTATAGGCAGGCCCACCAGGAGGAGCCTATAGCCCACATGCAGTGTTGGGAAGGTCCCTTGGAGAAATGATATTTCCTCTGATACCATTATGAATGTACTCATGCACAATGTATGAGTGAGTGCTATCCTGGATAAAGGAAGGGGTAGGAAGTAAAGGAAGCACAAAGGCAAGGTAACCCACAGAAAGACCAGCATGTGTGAAAGCCCAGGGGAGCAGAGTGAACTTTCTAAGAACTAAAAGATCAGCATGTCTGTGGGTAGTCAAAGAGATGGAGCTGGATAGATGAACAAAGATCACTTCCTGCAGATCCTTGACAGCTTTTTAAGGAGTTTGCGCGTTGGCTTACGAGTGATGTATAATCATTAAAATGTCTTTCATGGAGCATTGATATAATCTATGGGAAGACATGGAGTGGTGATAGGAGTAGGGTCCCAAAAAAACTGGATACAGGAAGCCTAATGAGAAAGCTGTTGAAGTTGTCCAGGTGAGAGAAAATGAGTTTGGAAGTAGAGCGGGGGCAGAGTAAGAAATGAGAAGGTCAAAAGACGTGTTAACTGTAGACAGCAAGTGAAGGAGGAAGGGATCATGGCAACCAGGATGGTGATATCATAGACAGAAAATAAATCAAGAAGAGTAGCCAGTTTGGTTTTGGATGTGTGAAGTTGGAGGTACCTGAGTTTCCTCCAGTTGGAAGTATCCAACAAGTAATTAGGCACCCAGTGTGAAAGGCGGGGAAGCGCTAGATTTCTAATTTTGGGCTTCTCAATTTACAGGCTACAATGGAGCCAGTGAAGTGGATAAGATTATCCAGTGAATGTGTATAGAGGGAGAGGGGTCAGGAATAGAACTCTGAGGAAACCAACACAAAGGATCTAATAATAGGCTAAAATAGGAGACCAAAAATTAGAAGAACATTTAGGATAGGAAGCGATATCGCTAGTTCAAAGCTATGTGCCTTTCTAAAAACCCACTGCCAAATTCAAAACCTTCTCTGGTCCCTATATGTGGTCTCTGGTTTTGCCCATTGCTCATATTGAAGTGAATCTCAGCACATCTTTAACCTCACTGAAGATGGTTGGTAGTGTGTGGGGTCGGGGGTGGGGGCATGGAAAGCTGACCAGGGAGGGAAAACTTTGCATTGCACACGAAAGAGCAAATTTCTCCAAAATCTTGATTAATAATGAGAGTTCTTTCTTTCTTTCCCCAATGACTATGTCTTTTCTGTCCTGACCCTCACTCGGTCACCCAATCAACTTCCTTTTCCTTGTGAATCCTAGATGCCAACCTGAAGCTCAGTTTTACCCCAAAACAGTGCTTTTTAAAAAGAGTTTTGTCATCAATATTTTTCCCTACAAAAGAATTCCATTTCCTGTAGCTAACAAGTTGTGGTTTTCTTCATATCATCACAGGCATTCATTTTCAGGCAAGCTTTCTTCTGGGCAGAGACAAGAAAGATGGAAAGTATAAGTTAAAGTGCCCACTCTAAAGTGCTTTACATTTTAATTGTAGACCATGAAATGCCCACGAGCCAAA
>NW_016107551.1:3169302-3173723 GCF_001604975.1 Cebus imitator | reverse complement strand
AAAAAAAAAAAAAAAAAAAAACTACCACCAAATCTTCTCCCTTGGTTCTTCAACAGTCTCTCTGCCCACATTCCTCTTTCCCTAGGATATTCCATAAAGGCCAGCTGTGGAGAATTCATACCTGAAAGGGAAACTGTTGTTTGTGGTGTTGTCAAAAGTATGTGCACTAACTTTCAGAACTTCCCGCTGTGTTTCCTCGGCAGGTTCCGGAGTCTCACCACTGCATTTTTCAGAGACGCCATGGGCTTCTTATTAATGTTTGACCTCACCAGTCAACAGAGCTTCTTAAATGTCAGAAACTGGATGAGTAAGTGGGACTGAGTAATGTGCATTGGCCGCGTTGGGACCCAACTGCCCTAGGTGCTTGTTGGTCTCACAAGATTCAACCAGACTGGGTACCACAGATTAACTTTCAAAGTCATGAGTTGAGTGTTGCCTGTGTCACCTTCAAAGTGGTGGCCTTTATGTGTACCACCAAAGGCAGCTTGGAATTGTATTTTCCTTTGATATTTTTAGAGGAAGCCTACCTTGCTTTATCACCACCTGTATTTATGATCTTTATTATTGTCATTGAAAGATCATTAATTCCACTTTTCCGGTAAATCTTGAAGGACTTCTTAAAACTAAGTGAGCTACTACATTTGACCTGGAGAGATCACAGGGAAAACCAGCAGTGTTTTCTGAGAGGGGACACTGACACCTAAGGCATGTTAAGCACTAATGGGTTAATTAGGTGTGAAACCAGAACAGACCAGTTGCGTGATGATAAGGTGAGGCACAGTGTGTCAGTCAGTCAGCTCCCTTGGGCATTTTACTTTTCAAAAAAGGTTCAAATGTAAGGAAACCATGTAAAGATGAATCTCCAGCCTTTGATATAATAAAAACTTAGTTATAATAAAAATTGAAACTTTGATATAATAAAAATTGAAATGTTCCCTAATCAACTACTAAAGTCATATTGACATACATCAACACAGGAGAGAAGTATTAGAATTTTCCTTTGTGTTTTACTTGATGTAGCAATAAAGGGCATATTTCATTTGTATTTTTTATTACAAGTAAGAATTTTGATCTTAGCAGGATACACTCATAGCAGGACAGACAAGTCATCCTATGTGGCTGCTCTTGTCCTTTCCAGATTTGTCTGGGCCATCTGTAGTTAGAGAGGTATTTTTTAAAAACTAGACCTTGTTATTCTCCTGCTCAAAGTCCACCTGTAACTTTCCATTTTACCCAGAATAAAATCCAGAGTCCTTCACTTACCTACAAGGTCACTGTGATACCTGGGCTTCCTCTCTAATTCCTGTTACTCAGGCCCAGCTCACTAGCCTTCAGCCCAACTGGCTCCCATGCTATTCCCAATACAAAAACGTGCCATTCCCCTTTGTTTTCTCTTCTCCAATTTACAGCCTTGTGCTAGTTTCTTCATTCTCTTCAAGTTCTGGCCAAATTTTATTTATCTCTGGACTGACAACCCCATCTAAAATAGTGCTCATCACCCTGTCTCCCCTCAACACACTTTATAGGTCATGGCCATCACCTGATACTGTGTTATGTAGTTTTTGGTTTACTTGTTGTATTCATTATTTCAGTGCTGTAGAGAATACCCGAGACTGGGTCATTTATAAAGAAAAGAGGTTTAATTGGCTCATGGTTCTGCAGGCTGTATGGGAAACATGTTGCTGGCATCTGCTTGGGTTCTGGGAGGCCTCAGGAAACTTACAATCATGATGGAAGGTGAAGGAGAAGAAGGCGCATCTGACATAGCAGAAGCAGCATGAGCAAAGGGGGATGTGCCACACACTTCTAAATAACCAGATCTCATGAGAACTCACGATCACAAGAACAGCACCAGGGGATGGTGGTAGACCATGAGAAATCCTCTCCCAGGATCCAATCGCTTCTCGCTAGATCCCACTTCCAACAATGGGGATTACATTTCAGTGTGAGGCACAGATCCAAACCATATCATTTCTACACCCACTTCAAGTTTTACCCAAGCCTTGTTTATCTCTTGACTGACCACCCCATATGAAATAGCACTCATCACTCTGTATCACCTCAACATGCTTTAGAGTTCATTCAGTCCCAGGCATCACCTGACATGATGTGATGTATTTTTGGTTTACTTGTGTTTTTGACGCTTTCTACCACTAGAATGTAAGCGCTTATGAAAATGCAGACTTTTCCACTTTTTTTCAGTGTAATATGCCATACCTGGATGAGTGCCTGGCACAGAGCAGGTGCTCAAAATAGATATATTTCTTAACACTACATGTTATGTAAAATTAATAATATATTTTGTATATAATTCATGATTATATATAATAATTATATAGAACCACTCTCAGTGTGGTTTCAATATTGTTGTAACCAATGGGGAAACAAATCCTGACTTTTGTAATGCTTCTCCAAATGAATGTTTACTCATAGGATCTGTCCTTTATTTCCACGTAATACTGCATTTCCTTACCCAAATTTTGGTGGTAGCATTAGATTCTGAAGACAAGGAGATAATAAGCTTATTAAATTCTTTCAGAGAATGGTTTGTTTATCCTTTTTCAAGGCAGATGAGAGCCTCCCTTGTTTTTAAATGTCTCCAGAAGGATATTTCTGGGATTTAAAATAATTAATTGTCATGCCTAATAACACTTGAATTTTTTAACATCCAAGTAATTGGTATTACAGGGTAAGCCTTTGTCTTCTTCCTCTAGTCTCAGCAAGGTAGTTCACAACATGCTTTATGATAGACATTTAAGTAGTCTCTGTAACCTCAAAAACACAGCTTGACAGGTTTCTTATTTTCTTTTTTCTTTCTTTTCTTATTTTTCTTTTTCTCACCCTCACCTTCCTTCCCTGCCCTGCCTTCCCCTCCCACCCCTCCCTTCCTCCCTTTCTCCCTGAGTTCCTTTCCTTCCTTCCCTCCTTCTTTCCTTCCCCCTCCATCCCTCCCTTCTTCCCTTTCTTCCTTCTTTTCTCCCTCCCTCCATTCCTCTTTCCCTCCCTCTCTCCATTCTTCTTTCCCTCCCTCCATTCCTTCCTCCCTTCCTTCCTTCCTTCTTTTCTTCCTTCCTTCCTCCTTCCCTCCCTACCTCCCTCTCTCCCTCCCTCCTTCTCTCCCTTCCTCCTTCCTTCCTTCCTTCTTCTCTCCCTCCTATCTCTCTCTCTGTCTTTCTCTCTCTCCTTACCACCTCTCACACACATAGTGTTTTTTGTAGAAAAGAGAAAAACAATTTACTTGTCTTAAAATTGTTTCTACATGAATTTATAGTGATTCAAATGTGTTCCACACTATAGATCATCACTTTAGATGTTAGGGAAGGGAAATATAGCAACTTCCTAAAGGATAAAGAAAATTTATTCACTTAAAAATCATGTTCTATTTATTTCCGTCTATATTTGAGTAACAAATGGTGTGAAACAGTTATGGCCATTTCAGAGGATATTTCCCCAGATGTATTCCATATTTACTGAATACTTACTATGTGCTGGCAACTTGATATACATTATTAGAAGAAATCCCCTTAAGAACAGCATATGGATTAAAAAGATCTCCCAGAGGAATACATGTGATGTTTTAATGAATTATTCAATAATAAAAGCACCTAATATTTACTAAATGTTGGGTATTGATACAGGTGCTTTATATATATTTTTAGTCCTTTCCATAATCTGCAATTTGTAAGTTGTTATCTCCATTTTATAGATCAGCACACTGTGACTGGGAAGAGGAAGTAACTTGGCTAATATAACTAGTAAGCAACCAAACTGGAGATGAACAATTAGATCAGGAATCTGGAATAAGAGCAATCATTTGACATCACTTATGTATCAATAACTTGCTGATTCCATCTGCTTTATTTTCAGGCCAACTGCAAGCAAATGCTTATTGTGAAAATCCAGATATAGTATTAATTGGCAACAAGGCAGATCTACTGGACCAGAGGGAGGTCAATGAACGGCAAGCTCGGGAACTGGCTGACAAATACGGGTAAGTCAGTTACATGGAGACAGCATGTGACTGTGCACACTTCTGTTCAACAAATGGAGCAGGGGCATGAGAATGATATTAGAAGAAATCCTCATAACCAAGAATGGCAATGTACAATGTGCTGGCAACAGTTCCTAGACACTAACTCATTTTGACCCCTCAAAACCATGTGTGGGAGATAACTAGAGTTATCCCATTTTGTATATAAGAATTGAGTCACAGAGAGATTAAGAAACTGTTGGAAGGCCACCCCACACAGTTAGTAAGAGGCAGAGCTTCAACTCAATCCAGGCAGTCTGAGATCGAAGCTCATGCTCTTAAACACTATACTTCTACCTCTTAATCAACAGATGTAAAACTCTAAGGAATAATCCCTGACATGGATATGAAAATGTAGTCTTTATCCCAGCTGAGCTTGAATGGCAGCTTA
>NW_016107551.1:3156882-3169017 GCF_001604975.1 Cebus imitator | reverse complement strand
TTTTTGAGACAGAGTCTTGCTCTTTCACCAGGCTGGGAGTGCAGTGGCATGATCTCAGCTCACTGCAAACACCATCTCCTGGATTCAAGCTATTCCCCTGCCTCAGCCTCCTGAGTAGCTGGGACTACAGGTGCATGCCACCACACTCGGCTGATTTTTTGTATTTTAGTAGAGATGGGGTTTCACCACGGCCAGGATGGCCTCGATCTCCTGACCTCATGATCCGCCCACCTTGGCCTAACAAAGTGCTGGAATCACAGGCATGAGCCACCGTGCCTGGTCAATGCATGCCTATTTTCAAAAGCAGATTTCCAGATAATCGAGTGGAAGGGAGGCAGTATTTTAATGGTAATGTTGATTGGTAGTTTTATTGATCATGGGGTATTTTTCTCCTCCTAATTTTTTTAAACAGTGATAATGCTTTGGCTTCAACTTCCTGACTACCTCTTGTATCAATTTCCTTGCCCATAAAACTGGTTAAGTTAACCATACTAGAAAACATAATTATTTCACGGTCTCTCAGCCAGCCGTTTTTGCATGTGTGATTCACTTGTACATCTTGCTGTATCTGTTCTGATTTCTTCCTCTCAAAAAACATTTGCCATCCTTTCTGTGCTAGCATACCGTATTTTGAAACAAGTGCAGCAACTGGACAGAATGTGGAGAAAGCTGTAGAAACCCTTTTGGACTTAATCATGAAGCGAATGGACCAGTGTGTGGAGAAGACACAAATCCCCGATGCTGTCAATGGTGGAAGTTCTGGAAAGCTGGATGGGGAAAAGCCACCAGAGAAGAAATGTGCCTGCTAGACTCCACATGGAAACTGAGCGTCAAGAACCCCACCGAAATATGACCTTTAAAAACAATGACAAACCACACAACTGTTGTTGAGTAAACAATACACAATGGCATGTCTTTCTTTTTCTGCCAGAAAATCTAAGAAACCAGAATAGTCAACAGTGTTCAAAAGAATTGACTAGTTATCCCTGAGGCCCTTTCAGACAAGATGAAAGATTTCCCAACGTGGTTTCATTATTATGGATATTCAATTTATTTTTCTTATAGAGAAAATGAGTAAATAAGACAATATAAAAGAACTATCAGTGAGTTTTAAATCAGGACAAGTTACCTGTCACATCGAAGGGTGGGCTATTAAGGGAGAACACAGGAAGAAGATTTTCAAAAGATTAGATTTACTTATTATATTGAATCAGATGGATAATTTTAGATTTGCGTTAGGGAAAATGTACTAGCTAAAAATGGATACACAATGAAGAATTCTATTTGGCTCATTATGAATGACATTACTATGTACACCCAAAAAGCTGTACTAGAATGACTAAATTACTGATAAGGTTACAAATAGGTAAATGTCACACTTCTAAAATGCAGGAGATAGTGTCATAATGCCATCTTTATATTCTTAATAAATAGCACATCGACAAGAACAGGACTGTAAATGACAAAGTACAAGACAAATACCCTGGAAAAAAATGAAAGTATGAGAGATTGGCATTTGTACAGCTTAAATTAATTGTATCTGTTAAAGATATCTGGAAGGGTTACTTAGCCAAATTTCACTCAAGCCTATTAGGAGCTGACGTTATCAGTTGGGGTTAAGAGAACTTCAGAGGTTTCCATTTCAAACAAAATTTTAGAAATCAATTTGGTGTTCAGGTTCACATTTCATTTTTTCTTAGTACATGTTGATAATAAAAGGAGAAATTAACAGTTATGGTTTATTAAATCTCTTTTAAAATGCAGTCAAGGAAAACTAGCCCTGAATTTTTTTAGATGAAATATGCTGGTGATATGAAACAAAAAGTGACAGTTATTGCGGGTTTCCTTTTAGTTTACAAAAGCACTAGAAACTCTAAATCACATTTCTTCCCTCCAAACTCCACCCATTCCTGGCTTTCAACCAATTGCAGAAATGCAGGAGTGTTATTTTGTTGATCAGTAACTTTGGAACAATGGTGGATCAATTCTATGGTCACTCTGAATTTTCATGTCATTAATCACATAAAAAATGATAATACCTCATTCTGTATTATAATATGATTTTATTTTGCCAAATGCAAAAACACCTATAGTTGAGCCGTATTTGTGGGGTTGGGTGAGGAAGGGCCTATATCTTATCTTACCAAAAAATTGGTCAGTATTTTTTAATGTAAATCTGCCTTTTCTTTCTAAGAAATAATAACAAAGTTGTTTTTCATTGGCCTACATTGGCCTAGTCTGTCCTTGTGCCTAATCTAACATTACATTAATTTTTGATCTTCGTTTCTGATAAATACAAGCCATTCCTATCAAATATTATTTATTTCAGTCAATTTTACCAATAACAGAGACAATGTATTTTCATTTTTTTTAATTATGAGCATATGATTTTTTGACTGGCTGTTTCCTCATCCTATAATTTTTTTCCAGTCAAACCTATTTTTTTCATACTATGTGCACATTTTTTTGTTATACACATTGAAGACCCTAACACTCCCAATCCGTTATTTAGCTTCCCTCTACCAACTTCTGTCTGGTATTGAATCAGTTTCAGAAACACAGACAGATCCAAGGAAATGTCTCTTTATAATATTCTTATGATGGACTAGACACATAAATGTGCCATGAATCCAAATATGAATAATTTGGAAGCTTTTATGCTATTAGCCCCCAGTGAAATTCTCAGCATTAACTGCCCAGCTCCTCTGATTTCTGCAGCATCATGGCAGGTCCTAAGATGGATCGTGGTTGGATATTCCCTCTCATGGTGTTTCCTCTGGGATGCTCTTCGTTATTTCAATGCCTGTGCCATGAAGATAGAAAACTAACATTTAAGATGTTTCTTCTGGAAGGAAAGTGAGCAGAAGCAAGTGATATTGCCATTGCTGTGGCAAAATTTGGTGCACTTCTGTGGTCATTATTATCAATTTCTTCTTTGGATTTGAATTGGAATGTCCCCTGCATTTCCTTAATAGGGAATGTGAAGCCTTTATAAAACCCCAGAAGTATTCTATTTTGATATGTCTCTTTTTTTCTATTCATTTTCAATTACATGATTGATTTACTTATGCTAAGATTCTGTCATTGTCAGTTATTTAATGAGTGTTTTTTTCAGGGACTGTTTTAAGATCATTATCTGATCGCTGTAGCATGAAGCAGAGGCTGATGATGCCCATAATTACGGAACTATTTCTGTAAAAATAACAATCATTGGATAATTTCAAGAGGAATGAAAAGTGACAAACTGATTTAAATCTATTTATAAATAAATGCTTGATGTAAAAAAAATTTTTCTCCATAAAGTTTGACATCTGACCCCATATTTTATGTAATCATTATTAGAAATTCCTTCTCTCATTATTTCATGATTAATATTTTTGTATAATTCATTTTACAATTTCAAATTGATCTGGTGCCATAAAGTATACAGACTACTTTAAAGATTTCCGTATGCTCTTTACCCCATAACAGTATGTATTTTTAGCCAACATGTATCCTGTTACTAAGTATCTCCCAATGCTTTAGTAAAACATATTGTATGTAGGAGAAATGTTTAAAATGTACATGAAACTCCTTTCTGATATAGAAATCATTTCTGGAGTATTTACACTGGTTTGATGTTTACTTTGCTCTAACTCAGTGCCTCAGATACCTCTGTGACCAAATTTGTCCCCAACCACATACATAGCTCATTTCCTATGAAGTTATAACATAGGAAGCCCTCACAGAGACACTATCACAGCTAAAGATCTTCTGATATTATCAGCAAGAGATTCAAAGACTTTATTGGAATCTGGAGAGCATAACCACCTTCTCTTTGTCTCCTTGCTTACTTCTTATGGAGTTGGCATCACCTGAAACTGTTAGCTGTGATTAGGTACAAGCTTACCTTTTAGGGTAGAAAAAGAAAGATCCTTTGAAAAAATGTCTCAAAAATCGTCCTGAGAACACATTTGTCTTGGTCTGATGATGACAAGAGGTCAAGGGTTGACAGAGAAACTACTAAATGCCATGAGTTGAGCCTGTGGGTCTCTCCGTAAGAGTTTTAAAATTCTTGGCCAGGCGCGGTGGCTCATGCCTATAATGCCAGCACTTTGGAAGGCTGAGGTGGGTGGATCGCTTGAGTGCAGGAGTTCGAGATCAGCCTGGCCAACATGGCGAAACTCTGTGTCTACTAAAAATACAAAAAATTAACCGGGTGTGGTGGTGGGCACCTGCAATTCCAGCTACTTGAGAGACTGAGGCAGGAGAATTACTTGAACCCAGGAGGCAGAGGTTGCAGTGAGCTGAGATCTCACCACTGGACTCCAGCCTGGTGACAGAGTGAGACTCTGTCTCAAAACAAACAAACAAACAAAACTCTTGCAAATTACCACTTTATCCAATTTGCTATCATTTTCATATTATCAACTATCACCCTGCAAAATATTTAAAACCAGCAATTTCTAAAGTAAATATTTTTTCTGTTATTTTTAACCAGATAGGTGTGTTTGTCATGCTTCTACTATAAATTGTTCTTTGCCAACTTGTATAGGCAAGAGTTTTAATCAGCTCTTTCTTGTCCCCTTTGTGAGAAAGAGAAGCTTGACCATAGAGAAGGACATGACTACATTAAAAATAATTTAATAGTCACAATAAGACATTCTTTAAGCTGTAAATTGAGTACACTGGGAATCAACAAATTTGATGAAGCCTGTATATCTCTTCACCAGTGGAGTGAGTGCAGCAGTTAGAAAGAGAAGCAATATTGTGCAATTGGTACAGTGGTTAGTTAAGAATAGTATATAACCTTGTGTTCATGAAACAGGTTGTTCATTGTTCTGCATCTCTCTTCACTTAAAAAAAGGCACATATTCTTTCCTTATTATGTAGTATTACAGCAAACATTTGAGGGAAAAATCCTCATTCATAAAGGATTTTGGATCTATAACACTCAACTATAAAGAAATAATATTCCAAGTCTTTGGTTTCCTAAGATATATAACAACTGTTTATAAAGAAGATCTGAGAGCTGGTATTTGCCAAAGTGATAGAATAGTTGTCTTTGCCTCTCTACAACCAAGCTTTAAGACATTAAAAGAAGTCTAGTGTATTTGCATATTTTAGAGAAAGCTTTATCATTTTTTAAGATGCCAAGATGCTGCCTCTATTTGCAAAAGTTGTTTGAGAATTCACCATAAACTATATTTTCTTCTTGATCTTTGACCAAGATGATGTCAGCTTATTTCTGGGAAAGGTGCTGAGTTCTTATACATGAAAATGGATATAGCCTATTATCTGAGATGAGTGTCATTTCAATGCTTTATAAATCCACAAAGCTACTTGTCTCATAAAGTAGAACTGATACAATTTGTGGTTAGATATATAGAGAATTTTATAAATTTATTGCCTTGAATTTCTGGGTGGAGACCCAACTACAATGATATTGTTGAGCAAGAACTATTTTAAAGAGAATTAGAGTTAAAAGATATTTAAATTGTTCTCTCAAATACGCAGAACCTGGAGAAGGTCATACTCTGAAGGTTGATTTTGAGTCCGAATAAAGAAAGACCTAGTAACAGATAATTTTTTTGTAACCAGATTCAGAGAAAATATGTATTCATTTTCTTCTACCAAGTAGAGGTTTATGCCCTTAGAACTAAACTAGTACAAATATCTGAACAAAAACATTTCTTCATTAGCATAAAAATTTGGGACACTTAGAGACATTTTGTTTACTGCATATAAATCTAATTGTTCCATAAATTATATTTATGAAAATATCATAAATTCTAAGCACTTTGATTAGTTTTTCAGGGAATGCTATCACAAAGCTGCTTTCCTGCAGAGTTCCTTGTATCAACAGTCTATAGTTGAGACGTTTTCTCATTTCCTATATCGAGAGAATATCACTAACAAACGAGCAAAAACATTAGTACCAAAATAGTAGAACTATTTTGTCATCTTCTGAGAAAAAAAAATATACAAAGAAATAATCTTTTCATTGAATGGGTTCCCTTGATCCTTTTCAGCAGGTTGTGGAAGTAATGGCTTACATCCCTCAGCTGACTTTGTCTACAGGATTATTAGCAAATTCTGTAGGAGCAAGCATGCCTGACCTTAACCTAATAGATCTCTTATTTAATCAGTGGCCTCTGTTTTTATGTCTGTTGGCACATCAAAATCGTTTCTGTTCCCAGAAAAGTAGTAACATATATTTATCTTTATTCTCTTCCCAGGCGATTTATTTTTCAAATGCTCTTTGAGAAAAGACCTAGTATTGTAGAAAGGAAAGTGGCCAGAAAGAACAACTTGGGGACCATGAGATCTTAGTGACTTATCCTCACATAGAGCTTATAAACCCTGTATGTGTTTATATGTGTCTCACAGGTTCATGTCTGGCTCAAAGGAGAAATGTGTAAGAAAGAGGTTTGTAAATTATGTTCCATTTCGTAAATAGACACTATTTACAAACTGAAATCTAATTTTAAAAAAACCGCAGTTGTAATTTAAACTGCTTGTCATGTAAAAAGGTATCAGAGCAGGGAAAACACACTAATTTTTGTACAGTACAGGTATTGGAAATTACAAATGGGCAGGCAACTTCAAGCCATTGTATTTGATTGAAAATGTTTATTACATCTCGCTATTGATAAAATATGTATGTCATCTTGTATTTCTTCTAAGGAAACCAATGACATTCTAGGTAGTATATTACAAATTGGTCAAAATCTCCCATGTACAAATAGGACTTCTTTCTGTGTCCATAGCCTTGTAAGAGATACTGATTGTATCTGAAATTATTTTTTTAAAAATTATCCTGCTTTAGTGTGTTAAAAGTAGACAATGTTTAATATAATACTGAAGTGCTTCATTGTATCCCAACAGTTTTCCTTCAAGTAATATTATCCTTATTTTTAGGCCAAGCACGTTTGATTATTTTGTCTGTCTCCTACACACACCTGTTTTGCCTAGTGCTATGAATGTAACTTAAAACTATAAACATGGATTTTTTTTAATCTATATTCCCATTAGTAGACGGTGGTTCCTGATGCACACTGTTAGGTCATTATTTTGTTGTACCAAAGTTCTAGTGGCTTCAGAAATCATAGCATCCAATGATTTCATGGTGTCTGGGTTTGAATACTCTGGTTACGAATTGTATTCAATGATTGTTTCTGCACACTTTTCAAATAAAAAAATGCATTTTTCTCAATTATTTTCTGTACTCAAAGCAACTTTATTTCTGTGCTGAAGTTGGGTATATGATGAGTGGGGGACATTAAACCAATATGAACAATGAAGTTGTATCACATTAACAATGGATTCCATTCACAACTAGGAAATAAGTGATTTGGACTTAGCACAGTGAGTTTTACTTCTCTCTCCAAACTTTTCATTAATTATTTAAAGACTGAGCTTTGCAAGTGAATTTTTAAAATAATTTTGAAGGAAACATTTATTAAACTTAGGAATTAACATGTTGAAGTATTCCCTGGTACATAAGCACTTCCATATATTATAACCTATTTCTTCTCCATAAGAAAATGGTGAGCAAGTGGTGGTATCTACCTTAGTCACACACTGGTGAAAGACTGGCATTTGAGGCCAACTCTAGACCACAACCGTACAGCTTCCTTTTCAGCGTTCATTTGCAAAGGCTGACTTGTTCCCAGAGTGAATTTCCCTCCATATGTTGCTTAGATCTGCTTTGCCAAGATAATGATGAGTTTTTAATTTAAAGATAAACAGCTCTCCCACTGCAGGAAAACAAATCGTTGGCACCATTCTCTAAACTTTACTCCCTAGTAACAATAATGCTGTTTCTCACTGGCAGAATCTTTTGTCCACTGGGTTCATCTTAAATAATTCAATATAAGTAATTGGGAACCTTTTTTTCTTAATGGTTTTATAGGATTTTTTAAAAGTCATAGCATGCCCCATATTGAGGAAAAATAAAATAAAAGAGCAGCTGGACATTCACTGTAATAATAGAACTTCTCTTTTTAAAGCTGTATTATTCACAGTTCTCCATGCCAAGGAGAATTTCATTTCTAATATAGATTGCTACTTGTGGGGAAAGAATAGCCATAATAGTGTGAGCATGGCTGTTCTCTTAGAAACTCATTTAGGTGGCTTGCATTACAGCTTAGTAAGTCTATACACTAAGATTTAACTAAAGCTGTATTATAGGTACTCAATGCTTTGTGATGGTAATCTGAATTTTTCAATTATCATAGCTTTGGACCATTTCTCTGAGAAAGACAAAAGACTGTCCATTACCAAAAGGATAAAAATTAAAAGCAGCCAGATTATAAGAGAAGACTTCACCTGTTTGATTGATGCCCCTGAGAAAGTTACATCATGAGCTCGTTCACTCTCACGAGGAAGTGAACCAAGAGTGATCTGGAGTTGTGCTGGTTGGAATGTTGAATTATGAGTACTCCCACTCTGAGCAACCTTGGGCCCTTTCTCCTCCCCTTACTTCCAAGGACATTTCCTCTAGCCAAGAGGGGACGTCAAAGCAAGACCACTTTACTGAACCATCTAGGTGCAGTTTTTCTTTTCAATGCTTTTTGCGGAGAACATGTGGTTTCTCAGTGTATTAGGGAAACTAGACTCAGAACGGGATTGAGATACAGATGCCAAAAACTTCTTGGCTAATCACTGCTTAGCATTCAAAAGCCTGGAAGGATAACTTACTAATCAAAATAAAAGGAATGATTTATACAAAGGAAATATGACAAAATATATTGCATATGTAAGGATTTAGATGATAGGAGGGTATCACTCTCCTATTTAAATTGCCAGTCTATAGTTAACATTTGTTAAATTATCACCCAATTTAAAATTGCAACCACATTGTCATCCCTAAAACTCCCTATTTGTGGGCTTAGCTTTATTTTTCTTCAATTCTTCAGACACCTCTGACTTGATTATCTGTCCCTCCTCACTAGAATGAATTCCCATAAAGGTAAAGACTTTTGTTTATTCTCTGCCCCTCCCTGCCTACCCAACCCACCAAATGCCCACTACTGTAGCCCTGGCATCTAGAACAATGCCTGGAAAACAGGAAGTGATCAATAAATATTTTTTGAAAGAAAAATGAGTGAATCCTGCCAGAGAATCTGATTGGGTGGACTATAGAATAACAGTGTCTTTTACTACTTTATTGAAGCAAACATTCTATACAATACATTGCATATATTTAAACTGTATAATGTAATGACCATTGTCATGGAATGTTCCCATAAAAAACACCATTTTGAAGACACTGAACATTGCTATGGCCTCCAATGTTTCCTTGTGCCCTTTTGTAGTCTCTTCCTCCCTCTACTCCTGTCCCTGGGACCCTTGAACAATGTAGGGGTTGTGAGCGCTGATCATCCCCAAATTAGGAAGTCAAAAATTGGCACGTAACTTTTGATTCCCCTACAACTTAACTACTAATAGCCTACTATTGATCAGAAGCCTTACTGATAAGTAATCAATTAACACATATGTGGTGTATGCATTATATACTGCATTCTTACAATCAAATAAGCTAGAGAAAAGAAAATGTTATTAAGACAATCCTAAGGAAGAGAATATATACTTACTACTCATTATGTGGAAGTGGATCATCATAAGGGTCTTCATCTTTGTCTTCATACTGAATAGACTGAGGAAGAGGAGAGTTGGTCTTGCTGTCTCAGGGGTGGCAGAGACGGAAGAACATTTGCATATAAATGGACCCTTGCAGTTCAATGCCATGTTGTTCAAGGTCAACTCTACCAATTTTCTCTCTATCATTATGCTATCATATAGCATGTCCTCTTTTTCCTTCTGGCTTCTTTCACTTAGCATAAGGATTTGAGATTTATCCACTGATAAATTTGTGATTTGGTCCTTCTATATTGTTGAGTTATATTCTAATATATGGGTGTATCACATTTTGTTTGTCTATTTATCTGTTAATGGACAATTGTTTTTAGTTTGGGGCTCTTATAAATAAAGAGCTATGAAAATTCACATACGATTCTTTCTGTGGACAAAATCGTTGTTTCCCTTGGGCAAAATAATGAGGAATTGAGTGACTAGATCAAATGGCAAGTTCATATTTAATTTATTAAGAAACAGCTTGTTTTCTAAGTGGTTGCACTACATTTGCATTCCCACTTGTACTAAAATATAAGTCTAGTTTTCCACATCCTCAGTAACGGCCAGTCGTCTTAATTTTGTTTGCGCTAATGGATTAGAGTGTTAGATACCACTAATGTCGTATCTCTTAGGGTTTTAATTTGTATTTCCCTGGCAGCTAATGTATTAAGCATCTTTTCAGGTGTGTATTTGTCATTTGTATATCTTGTTTTGTAAAGCAATGGTTCAATCATTTTTGCCCATTTTTATTGTATTATTATATTTACATTTTAAGAGTCTTTATGTATTCAGGATTCAAACCCTATATATATTGTGAGTAGTACTTTCTCTAATTCCATGGCTTACTTTTTGTTTCTTTAGTGGTGTCTTTCAAAAAGCAAAAGAGATGAATGTTAATAAAATTCAATTTATAAATTTTCTTTTATGGCTCATGTTCTTTGTGTGCTATTTTGGAATCTTGCCTGCCTTAATATTGCAAAGATAATCTGCTAGGTTTTCTCCTAGAAATTTTGTAGTTTTAGCTTTACATCTAAGTGTATTGCCCATTTCAAGTTAGTTATTGTATTGTATATGGTATGAAGTAAGGATCAATGTTTATTTTCCCCCACCCCATGTCAACATTTCCAGTATTTCTGGTACCATTGGGAAGACTTTCCTTCCCCCATTGGATAGTCCTGACATATTTTTCAAAACTCAATCAATTATCCACATGGACGTACTTATGGATTCTTCCTTCCTCCCATTGATCTGTCTTTTCACCAACTATTAATATGTTGGTTCTTTTATGTTAATCTTGTACTCAAATTTATAGTAAAAGCTTAGTAGATTTATTTCATTGTTAATTTGAATCCATGGAAAAGCAGCAGAAAAATTGAGAAAGCATAATTTTAATATAAAAAGAAACAAAAATAATTCTCACAATGTAGCATCAATTTTATTTATGGTAAGGCATATTATAAGTAATTATTCAAAAGATATACTAGAGCAATTGTTTAAATATTTCATAATGATAATTTGTAACAACATATGTAACCAAGGTACTAAGTTTCTTTTCTTTTCCTGACTTCATGTATCAATTTCAGACCCACCTCAGACCTTCTTATCCAATAAATTCAAGAGTGTAATTAGAAGTATATTTATTTAGAATACAACCGAGCTAGTATTGCTTTTCCTATATTTCTTGTAAAGTACTATTTTAGCTGAATAAAGAGTACTCTCCCTTGTAATCTTGTTTTTTTTTCCACTGAGAGGTGTTTTATTTAAAAGCATTTCCAATGATAAAAGTGGAAATAATAAGGATATAGAAAACAATCTATATATGACAAATAAATGATAAGGCTGATGGTATTATAAAGACACATTTATATTTGAAGAATTTGAACTTTTGGGGTCCTCTGAAATGGCTTATTTTTATTCTCAGGAAATCCAAAGACTTCCAGAGTGAGCCTGGAGACGCCATGAGCAGGTCTCATCTGTATTATATTCCGCTGTAACTGCCCAGTGGGTTTATCTTGCCCTCTGCCCACATTGAGCCAACTGCCCACATAGAGCCAATCAAGGCACGGGGACTGCAGTAGACAAAGAGTCCTATGCACACAGAGCAGGCTCAAATCAGCTTTCCTGAAAATTCAGAGGCTAGGGTTTTTCAAGTATAGTTTTGTGGGCAGAGGGTTTGGGGGCATGAGAAATGCTGACTGGTTGGGAATACAATCATCGAAGTGCAGAAAATGGTCCTCCCGAACTGAGTCCAACTTTGGTTGGGGTTCACAGAGGAGCTGCTCCTTCAGGTGGGGCCATCTGGTCATCAGAAATGCAGAAGTGGGCTGGATATGGTGACTCATGTCTGTAATTCCAGCACTTTGGGAGGCCAAGGCAGGTGGATTACCTGAGGCCAAGAGTCAAAACCAACATGCCCAATATGGCAAAACCCCATCTCTACTAAAAATACAAAAATTAGCCAGGCATGGTAGTGGGTGCCTGTAATCCCAGCTACTCGGGAGGCTGAGGCAGGACAAT
>NW_016107551.1:3152931-3156867 GCF_001604975.1 Cebus imitator | reverse complement strand
AAAAAAAAAAAAAAAAAAAAAAGTGCAGAAGCCTGACAAGATATTTCAAAAGACCAATCTTAGCTTCTACAATAGTGATGTTATTTACAGGAATAACAGGGAAAGTTGCATAGCTTGTGACCTCCGGAATAATGGCTGGTTATCATTTAAATGTGTCTATACCTTAGCAGAATTTAGGCCCCTCTCCTCTTAACCTAGTGGCCTTTCATTAGTTTTACACAGGCAGTTTAGTTTGGGGAAGTGTTGTTATCATTTAAGCTATAAAGTTAATTTCTCCCAAAGTTAAGTTGGCCCACACTCAGGAATGACCAAGGGCCGGTGGAGGTAAGATAGTTAGTTAGGTCAGAGCTATTCACTGTCATAATTTTCTCACTGTTAGGATTTTTGCATACATTGTTTCACAACTATATTTCCATGTTCAAAAATGAGTATAGTGAAATCAAAATAAAAACCAACAATGTCTTTCCACTTTTGGCCTTAATATAAGTTATTCTAATAGAAATCATCAAGATTGTTAGGTCAGTTAAATAAGCCTATTCCAAAATCTGCAATTCATTACAATCCAGCACGATAAATGAGGCATGAAAGGAATCTGATCTCCTAGTAAAAGATGGATTCTCTTACTATACTTCAAATTCTTAAAGCAGGATTCGTGATCCTGATTTTCCTACAAGTGTGCCTGAAAATGTATCACAAGGAAATTCTTCAATGTGACATAAAGTCATAAATAATAAATGTATGATAAGCAGATTTTTAGCAGGGAGTTTGTCTGAACTGCGTTCTCACATGGTAGTTCAACTGGTGAAAGTCAACTCATTTCAGCAAAACATTGATTTTATCAGTAAGTGTTGTTTCTTACTGTCATCCATAGGACAAGACAGGCAGTCATCCAGGAAGCTATGTACTTATTAAAGTGGCAAAAAGAGAAAGATTTCTATAGCTGGGAAATTTCTCAGACCACCGTGTGAGCAAGCAGAATGAATATCAATAGCCATGTCAAAAGGTTCAAATATTTGCTTTACAGTTAGCAGCTGGGCAAATTGCTCAACCACTCTCAGTATCTTCCTCTGTAAAACAGGAATAATACCATCTGCTTATGAGGGCTTTGGGGAAGATAAAAGGAATTAATACAAAAAAGGACTTAGACTTCTTCTTGGCATAGAGTAACTATACCATAAATGTTAACGGATAACTTGTACCTTCAAAATAAGCAAGCAATAAAAATGTTTCCAAAGATACCAAGAAGCATAAAATTCACACACAGTTATGCAACAAATCAAGCATTACAGTACTTGGATGAATATGTAAATATATTACATCATCTCATTTTTATACACCTTCAAATATTTTATAGACAACACTGATATTTCACATCCCACAATGAAAGGCTTGAAGCATCTTTCCTGAGCAAATATTTAAAGTTACATACTAGAAAGGAAGACCAAAGGCCCAACAGAAATTCATCCTTTAGGGGGACCAAGTTCTGTCATTATACATTTAAATAAAGTTTGTTCTTTCCTGAGTATATGTCTGCATTTCTGCAAGTTAGGTCTTATCCACTGCAATCACAAACTCCACCTATAAAGAAGACATATATCAGAATTTAAGCACATGTTCACAAAAACTCTAGATATACTGCTCCAATTCATGAATTCAGATTCTTCCTGGCTGCAAACAGCAGCCATTCTTCCCTTGAGCCTACAATAAATACATTTTCATGGAAGTATGGGCTAACACCATTATTTTTCTATTCCCCCCAATATTTTATTTAGATACTATTAATAAATATCAAGAAGAAAATTTGTCACAAAGGCAGAGGATACCATGTGAACCCCTATGTGTTTATGCATATAGGTTACCTCTAGAAACCAATTTTAATCCCAGAACTACTGAAGAACAGTCATTCTCTAAGGTGTGGTGAGGCAGCCATGATTCTCAATTTCAGAGGGGGGTACAGGTTGGGGAATTAGCTAAAAGGAATCTACTCTTTCTCATGCCCATAATTCAGTTGAGTATAATTCTCCCACAAACAATGGATCAGGAGATGAACTTATGTCACTGTGAGATCTTTCTTATCATCCAAAAGTCAACTTTCAAATATGCATGCTCATTTATACATATATATGCCTTTCATACATATATATGCAGAAAATGTATGCTCATTCATACATATAAACACCCTCCCTTTTATTTATACACTTAAAAACCACTATCAAAAACTCAGAGTTGACAATCTTAAAACAATCCCATTAGAAAGAAAAATTGAAAACAAGATTTAGATTTTTTTTTTTTTTAATTTAAAGCAGAATCTGTCTACTATCATGGGAAGGCACCTGGTTCCTTCACCTATTTGGTAAGTTTTGAAGAGTCCTTCCATTACTTATATATTTGTTTGATTTTCTAATATGTCATCTTCTTGCAAAGCCATTGGTGTGTAATAAGTTCAATTTAAATAATGGCATTGTGCCATTTTAACATGAAGTTTGTGCTGTGTTTCAGAGAATAAATAAGACTTACGCAGTCTTTCTAAATCAGATCTTCATCCAGCCAGTTCATTTCCGTAACCTAATCAGCATGAAATAAGGGGAAATACCTTCGGTCTTCAATTCGCTGCAGAAAAGACAACACGAAGATCAAAATGGAGAATGCTAAACTCTGGTAATCATGGCTAGACCACCATACTCAACTACCACGATACATTAATATCAAATCTGAACTAACTCCTTTGTTCTAAGCGATGTCTTAATAGATGTATTCTGTTCCCCATGATATACAGTAGAATCGCATTGTGAAAGCATTTAATGTATGCAGATTCTGCTAGATGTAACAGGACAAGAATGAGGGAGCATGAGGGAAGCCAGAGAGAGGAAGAGCCTGTATCTGCCATTCCACCTGGTGAAGAGGTTCCCCAGAGTGAGCTGGAGATGACAAAACACAGATCTACTGTTCTCTCAGGCTGTTTTAGTTCAGTGCATTTTGCATAGCCTGAATTTATTTCCTCACTCTGAGATTCTAGTATTTAAAACTGTAAGTACATATGTACTTACAATATATATATATGTACATATATATGTACTTACAGTGTATATATATATGTACACGACATATATGCATGCATACACATATATACATGTGGATATTTTATTGTTGTTCAACAACATGGCCCCTAATCCCAAGCAAACCACTCAAGAAACATCAGGCTGGACACAGTGGCTCATGACTGTAATCCCAACATTTTGGGAGGCTGAGATGGGAGAATCACTTGAGCCCAGGAGTTCAAGACCAGTCTAGGCAGCATAGCAAGACCCTATTCTCTACAAAAAGAAAATAGCCAGGTATGATGGTGTGCCTGTAGCCCAGCTACTGGGGAGGCTGAGGTGGGAAAATCCCTTGAGCCCAGGAGTTTGAGGTTAAGGTGAGCTATGATTACGCTACTGCACTCCAGCCTGGGCCACAGAGTGAGACCTGTCAAAAGAGAAAAAACAGAGAGAATGAAAGGAAGACAAGGGAAGGAGAGGGGCTGGTTGGGAGGAGGGGAGGGCAAAGGAAGGGCAAGGAGGGGGAAGGAGAGGAGGGGAGAAAGGGCTGAGAGAAGAAAGTAGGGAAGGGAGGGAGGGAGAGAGGGAGGGAGGGAGGAAGGAAGAAAGGAAGGAAAGAGGGACCTATATGTTCTAATGCTCAAGTAAAAAAGAAAAAACCTTGTTTGTACTCCCTGAGAGAATGTGTAGAGATCTGCCAGGATTAAATTTTTATGTGTGCATATTTCTCTGATTTCAGTCTTTTTTTTTTTTTTTTTTTGAGATAGAGTTTCGATCTTGTTACCCAGGCTGGAGTGCAATGGCGCAATCTCGGCTCACCGCAGCCTCAGCCTCCTGGGTTCAGGCAATTCTCCTGCCTCAGCCTCCTGAGTAGCTGGGATTACAGGCACGCGCCACC
>NW_016107551.1:3147158-3152899 GCF_001604975.1 Cebus imitator | reverse complement strand
TTTTAGTAGAGACGGGGTTTCACCATGTTGACCAGGATGGTCTCGATTTCTTGACCTCGTGATCCACCCACCTCGGCCTCCCAAAGTGCTGGGATTACAGGCGTGAGCTACCGCGCCCGGCTCTGATTTCAGTCTTAACAGTTTTCTTTATACTCAAATCTCTCCCTAGAGTTAATTTCACTACTATATTGGTGAATCCAGATTTACCAAACCAAACTACCACTTCCATGTTTTAAGTAGCCAATGGGTCACATTTCATTTTGCAAATGTGAGTCCTACCTTTATATCAGGGGTCCCCAGCCCCTGGGCCATGGACTGGTAACAGTCTATGGCCTGTTAGGAATAGGACCACACAGCAGGAGGTGAGCAGCAGGCAAGAGAGGGAAGCTTCATCTGTATTTACAGCCATTCCCCAACACTCACATTACCTCCTGAGCGCCACCTCCCGTCAGATCAGCAAGGGCATTAGAGTCTCACAGGAGCACGAACCCCATTGTGAACTGTGCATGCCATGGATCTAGGTTGCCTGCTCCTTACGAGAATCTACTGCCGGAATATCTGTCTCACCCCCAGATGAGACCAGCTAGTTACTGGAACACAAGCTCAGGGCTCCCACTAATTCTACATTGCAGTGAGTTTATAATTATTTTATTACACATTACAATGTAATAAAAATAGAAATAAATGTAATGCACTTTAATCATCCCAAAACCATCCTCTCCACACTGGTTCATGGAAAAACTGTCTTCCATGAAACCTGGTGCCAAAAAGAATGGGGACTGCTGTTTTACATCATTAACACTAGAATTTCCATCAAAAATCACAGAACAAAGGAGACATTCAGCCTACTGTCACCACTTCAATTAGGAAATTTCCCCATTTGACCCTTCCCAAGTCATAGGGAGAAGAAAAGTCTTTAAAACAGTAAACCTTTAACTATTAATTAAATACTACTTAATAGCTGTAGCTAAAGAGTTGGCCAAAGAAGTAATTTTCTCCAACATGACCCTTATATACCAGCCAGAGTCTCAGCATTCAATATTAGAGTAGTCACAATATGAAGATAACCAGCTGTTTCCTTGTCTGCTCCGTTATGGCTCCATTCCCTCCAGGGTTCAAGCAGCTAGGACTGGCCACAGTGCTTCACCACCCCAATGGGAACGGCACAGATGGAAGGCAGCAAAACATTGGCCATTCTTCCTTCCCTTGGAATGTTAGGCTTGCCCTCCTAGTCTGAACGTTTCATGTCTCCCCCAACTGAAGTGACTCTACTCGCCCTGTTTCTGAGATGTGGGCATTTCATCTCTTCCTGAGAAACCTCTGGGGCTTCATTTCTTTTCTTTTCTAGAAGTTGCAGGGCTAGTGTCCAGAAAGTTTATAACTTAGCATGCAGAGGCCAAAAGATTTTAGAGGACTTGAATCATAATCGTTTCATCTCTAGTCTCTAATTACATACAGCATTAGCAAAGTGAAAAACTGTTTCAGGCAGTTTTAAAGAGAGAGATGAATCTTCCTGAATTCCTAGACTGATGCTAATCACAGTGGGTCTGATTTTTCCACCTCTGGCACTGGGCTGAAGAGAAGTTCAGAAAATGAGATTCTTCCCTAGAGGGAATAGCTTGGGAAATTCAAAAGCTGCCAGAAGAGGAAGTTTTTAATCACTTTTTAAATGATACATGTAATTACACTATGTTTTCTTTTAAATGATAATTTCATGGGGTTTATGGAAATGAGATATGAGCCCAGATACTGATTCTGCCAAAAACAACCACAACAAAAATTTAACTTAAAAAAATGACTTAGATGGTTTCAATCATCATTTCAATTTCTTTAGTAGGTCATCATCATCACTTGAAATCATTCATTATTAGGTGGTTGTTGAAGATCCTTGTTCTTACCAATGCAAGAAATAAAAATAACTATTCTTGCCCTGGTGGCATTTATATTAACAATTTATTAGATTTGACAACATAGCAATTTCAATAAATGCCAACAATTAAAGTTTAAAATGTCCATCAATGGCACAAAAAACATGAGCAACAGAAGAAGAAAGAGTGTAAAGGAGATGATCTGTAATGTCTAGATCTTGGAGTTGAGATTGGGCTTGTTTTAGGGCAAAGAAGAAAAAAAAGAGGTCATGTAAATTTGTTCATTAATTTATTTAGTATTTCTATGTTAGGCCTTGAAGATTAAATGATGAACAAGATTAACACAGTTCTTAATAGAAACTGGGAGACAGATAATAAACAAATTATTACATAAGTACTGACAGACTGGCATCTTTCTCAAGTGGGTTGAATGGCAAACGTGTTCAACACAGGTTGTGAAGACAGGGTGGAAGAAGACAAAGACCTTACCTTGTGGAAACAGCCTTAGATACCTTTGTCCTAGTAGTTTCAGATGAAAGTGCTACCTGGGTTTTTAGTTCTTTATTCTAAAATTGAAAAAAATGCAGAGATCAAATCGCTAACATATTTATGACCTACCCCCTCAATGCTTCTATTCAACCCAACGCCTGCTTCACTCCTTGGCAGTAAGTTTGTTATTGCAATTATACTATAGAACAAAGACAATAGCCAGTTGAAAGTCCCTAAATATTATCTCGGAAGATGCAGATACTCCCTGAAAAATGCGTACTTTACCAAGGGACTAAAATATAGTATTCTGATTTAGCATCTGAAATTCAACAGCTGAAGTATCTATATTTTATTTTACAGAGTTTTAAAAATATAGACAAATGAGAAGAACTTTTAAAGAACCTTGTTAAAGATACCCACAATATCGATCACATGTTCATCTTTCTTTTGAGATCTCTTGATTATAAACCCCGTGAAAATAGGTCCCATCTGCTCTTTACTATTAATATAAGTTCATGGCCTCTATAGCCTCCATTTTCTTATGAAGCCTTAGTTTCTTCATATCTATACTAGTGGTAAATAATACATGTTTGCCCACCTTGTGTAAGTTGTTGGAAGAAACAACATATGAACATACTATTTTATATCTGGAAGCACTCTCGTAATTCTGGGAGTTCATGCAACAGCTAAGAAAAGGAATGGTTAGGGTGCAAGTTCTCAGGTACAAATCCTGGCCCGGCCACTTACTGATTATGTGACCTCATTTAGGATACTTAACCTCTCTGTGCCTAATTTCCCAATCTGTATTGCAGATATAATAACGCCTTCTTCACAGATTCAAAATGAGATAAAAAAATATGTCAAGTGCTCAGCTAGTGCCTGGCACAGATTTTAAGACTTAAAAGGAGTTGGTTATGATTTTCTAGTCCAAGTGCCTTTTTTTTTTTTTTTTTTTTTTTTTTTTTTGAGACAATGTCTGGCTCCGTCGTCCAGGCTGGAGTGCAGTGGCACAATCTCGGCTCACTTCAACTTCCAACTCTTGGGCTGAAACCATCAGGCTGTCACTCAGCCTCCCCAGTAGCTGGGACCACAAGTGTATGCCACCATGCCTAACTAATTTTTATATTTTTGGTAGAGACAGGGTTTCACCATGTTGCTCAGGCTGGTCTTAAACTCCTGGTCTCGAGCGATCTGCCTGCCTCAGCCTCCCGAAGTGCTGGGATTGCAGGTGTGAGCCACTGTGCTCAGCCCCAAGTACCATTTTTATAACTATAAATTGAATTCCAAAGACTTCCAGTGCCCCGCACCCTATTCACGGCAGAGTTCAATGCCAGGCTGTGTACTCCCCTCCAGAGCCAGTGCTTTCCCTACAACACAGCCAAGCGAGCAATTTTACTTCCCAGAGCTGGAAAGTGAGACTTAAAACTGTGAAGGATCATGACCAGTGCTGAATTGCCCGTGAGTTGCACTGGCAGGCCAGGGGTCTTTAAAGGACACACCCACATTAAAGTGTCTGGGACCAAAAGGCAGCTGGGTGGAACAATGACAGGTGATGAACAGGGACACCGGCTCCCTTCCCTTTCAAGGAAAACAGGCTTAGAGCGTCATGTAATTATAGTTTAAAAGGTATTTTCTTTCTTTCCTGTTTTTTCTTTTTTTGAGACAAGGTCTCACCCTGTCCCCTAGGCTGGAATGCCGTGGTGTGATCTCAGTGTTACAGGGTGTCTTTTATCTGGCTGGAAGTCTTTGTGGCCGGTGGCACCTTTGCCAGAGTTTTGCTTGGGTCTGCTGGGCTCATTTTATTCACTGAGCCTGGCAGGCTGCATGCTACTGGCCTAGGCCTCATGCCTGCCAAAGGCAAGTCAGATTTGGAATGGCGAGGGTTGTGTGACCAAGCATGGGGTCTACTACTGTGCACAGTCAAACATGCCGGCTGCTACATTGGGGTGTGCAGCTCCAGGTACTGGCATGGGTGCTGAGGCTGCAGCCGTACCAGGCGCATCACAAGCAGTTTCCACAGCTGGCACCAGGGAACACAGTGGCACCTGGAAGCTTGGAGATGCCAGGAACCGCAATGCCCCAAAGAGAGAGTCACAGCCCTAGCTCAGGGAGCTCCCAGGTCTGGGACCCCCAAAGGGCCACAGCTCTTTCCTTCTCTTTGCCTGCAACATGCGGAGCAAAGGGCATGTCTCAGCCCTGTTTGTATTACAGCTCTTTTAACCCGGGCATCCACTGGGTCCTGAGTTCTTGTCCTGCAACCAGGAAGAATGAAGTACACAGACAAGTGGAGGTCAAGCAAGATGAAGAGGAGCTTTGCTGAACAATAGAACAGCTCAGAGGAAACCTGCAGTGGGCAGCTCCTTTCCGCACCCAGGAGCTGTGTCCTAACGAACGTCCAGCTCCTTGCAGAGAAGGTAGCTCCTCTCTGCTAGGCAAGTAATCCCAACAAGTGTTCAGCTATCAACAGAGAGGGTAGCTCCTCTCTACAGCTGGCTATCCCATCATCTGTGCAGCTCTCAGCAGAGAGGAAGCCTTAGAGTGGGTGCCTCCTCTCTGCAGGCAGGGGGTAAACCTGGGGTTTTTATGGCCTCAAAAGGGAGGAATTGTGTGCTGATTGGTCCATGGGCGGCCATGGGTGGGCCCAGAAAAGGCAACACAAGTTCCCACTCCAGTCCACAGGGACTGGCAGCCCAGCCCTGAGCCTTTAGGACCTCCCTGGCTTAAAGGTGGGAACTCACTGGGGAACTGCCCCTTCTGACCAGGAGCCTGTCTGCCTTCTGCTGTGGTTCATCACGCCCAGGCTGTTTGTGCCAAGGGGAACCTTCAGGGCAGTGCCAAGCTGCCCTCAGCACCCCCTTGGCTTCCCTCCCATGCCTGTTGGTGCCCAAAGTCTAGAGGGAGTTGAGGCAGAAAGAAGCTGGCATGTCAGCACTATTCCGACCATGCACATACCCAGCTGGACTGTGACAGTGACCAGGCTTGGACCCAATTTTGCTCTGAGACTGGAGAGGGTGCCAACAGCAGGGGGAAGCCAAGCAGTGGGCGCAGGCACTTCCGAGCCTGCAAGGGTGGGGTGGAGGCCTTCCCAGTCCCCTAAGAGTACAGGGATTCCTGAATCTGCATTCACAGTTCAGTCAGGTGGAGCTGTGCCCAGTGGGGGTGGGGCTCTTGTGGGCTCCATGGAGCATGCAGCCCTGACCATGCCTCCCTGCTGCAGCCAGTAAGAGGGCAGTGGCCCCTCCAGATGGCCCACCACAGATATCAATGGCTCACTGCAACCTCCACCTCCACCTCCTGGGTTCAAGTGATTCTCTTGCCTCAGCCTTCTGAGTAGCTAGGTTTACAAGCATGTGCCCCTCACACCCAGCCAATGTTTGTATTTTT
>NW_016107551.1:3143739-3147063 GCF_001604975.1 Cebus imitator | reverse complement strand
CAGGGTTTCACCATGTTGACCAGACTAGTAGTGAACTCCTGGCCTCAAGTGATCCATCCTCCTTAAGCTCCCAAAGTGCTGAGATTACAGGTGGGAGCCACTGCACCCAGCCTACAAGATATTTTCTGAAATTCCACCTGATGGTTTGGAGTAAGTCAATGGTTTAGAGTCAGTCTTGAATTGTGCCCCTTCTTAGCTCTCAGCATTTATCATTAATAATAATTGAAAGATGGGGCCAGTATCTTCATATGCAATCATCATTCCACTGTAAAATTTCAAGGGTGAAGCTAAGTTTCACCCAGGAAATGTACTTCAGCTTTGATCAATTAATGATAAAGATCTCCTCACATAATGAATATAAATCTATTATACACTCCAAACAAGTGTAGGCACATATTATAGGCCAAGCATGTGTCTAGAAAAAAAAGTCCCTCTCTAAGTACTTTACACGCAATGAAGCAATTTGAAATGCACTCTCTGATGACAAGCACCATTGGAATGAAAATATTCTGTGGCTGGTCAATTAGGTAAAAGCTACTTAGGTTTTCCCAGAATAAACTCCCAGTTTCTCAACCAATTCAGTACCAAACAATACAAAAGCATAAGAGTTTTTATGTTAGATCCTCTTTAATTTATTTTAAATTCCATGCTGATTTGTTTCATCTACCAGATTTAGGTATTTAGTCTTGATTCATAGACTTTTCTGATTTTTCCCTTAACTAGGACACTATATGCATGAGTTTTATTTAAAAACTGCAAATCACTGGCCAGAATATGTCTGCCATTATTATGGCTCTGTCTAAGGATAGTTTATTCACATAGTTTTCAAAAAGAATATAATTTTTGCATACTTAATATTTTAGCAACACACTCCAAGAATTAAATTTTAAGAATGATGGTGCTTATATAAACTAGGATACTCTTCAAAGTTTATAAAACGGAGTAATTTCTGAAGATGCATTTCCCTAGGAGCAGGTCCTTAGTGAAAAAACGAAAAATGCAAGAAATATGAGTGTCAGAGCAGTAAATTAAGATGAAGAAAGATATGCAAAAACAGGAAGTAAGTAACTTTGGTAGGGTTAAGCAGAAATTTTCTGGTGGTATTTAAAACTGGTTAAGAAGAATTAAAGAAAGATTTTTTAAAAGATAGGGTTATATGAGTCAATTTTATCGCCTATAGGCAGGAAAAAAACTTGCTAGAACAGAAAGACCACCACAGGAAAAAAGTGTTTCCATGACTTAAAAGCTAAAAGTAAAATAGAAAATATTTAATACAGTAATTGTGACAATGACTAAAATCAATATAAAAGATCATGAAAATTTAATGATATAACCATGTGTTTAAAAATATATTGGATGCACATATATATTTCACAAACATGTATACACACACACACACACACACACTTATTTAATCACCCAGTGTGTTAGTCTGTACTGACATTGCTAATAAAGATGTACCCAAGACTGGGTAATTTATAAAGAAAAGAGGTTTAATGGACTCACAGTTGCACATGGCTGGGAAGGCCTCACAATCATGGCAGAAGGCAAAATAGACACAAAGATACATCCTACATGGAGGCAGGCAAGAGAGAATGAGAACCAAGCAAAAGGGGTTTCCCCTTATAAAGCCATCAGATCTCATGAGACTTATTCACTATCACAAGAACAGTAAGGGAGAAACTATCCTCATGATTCAATTATCTCACTGGGTCCCTCCCACAACACATGGGAATTATGGGAGCTACAATTCAAGATGAGATTCAGATGAGGACACAGCTAAACCGTGTCACCCAGCTATCCAGATAAGCAGATATTGGCGGGGAGGCATGTGCTGCAAAGCCAAGCAGACTCAAATGCAGGTTTTGCCTCTGCTAGCCAAGTGATTTTAAATAAGTTGCCCAACTTTTCTGACCCTCAGATTTTTTACTTGCAAAATGTAGTCAATAATAAACTCTCCTGGAGCAGCTTTGAGGATTAAAGAAAACCAAATATGTAGCATGACTAAACAGAGACAAACGATTTTAGTATGAATGAAAAAGTGATGCTGTCTTTAGGATTTACAAAGTTGATGTGTTTAAAATGTTGTTCAAGCTCTGATGATCATTTTTCATAAACTGAATCAGTGCATCTTGTTATTTCAGGAATTCCAAAATGGGCAGTAGCCTTAAATTTGCAGTGCAAGATAGTGTACCCCTGCACATTTTATTCTAGTTTAAAGCTTTATGATAAGGCATTCACTAGGAATAGGATAGACATCTATTTACTGTGGGGCTGGGTGAAATGGTTCACACTTGTAATCCCAGCACTTTGGGTGGCCAAGGCAGGAGAATCACTTGAGCCCAGGGGTTTGAAACCAGCCCTGGCAACACAGTGAAACTCTGCCTCTACAATTTTTTTAAAAATAAAATTAGTCAGGTATGATAGTGTGCACCTGTATTCCCAGCTACACAGAAGGCTGAAGTAGGAGGGTTGCTTGAGCCTGGGAGGTTGAGGCTGCAGTGAGCCATGATCATGCCACAGCACTCCAGACGAGTGAGACCCTGTCTCTAAAAAACAGACAATAAAATAAAATAAGTTGAATCACTATGGCTCAAGGTCACTATATTTACATATTTAGATACCTGATCCAACATCACGTGCTCAGAGATGCCCTCCCTAATCCCTGTTACTCTATGACTCCTCACAGTTTTCCATTCTTCCTCAGAGTACTTGGCACTTCCTAATGAAGCTGTATACTTGCTTGTTTATTGTCTGTTTTCTCAAAGTATAAGTAAGATGAAGTCAGGGACAATCTGTCACATTCATGGCCATATACCTAGCACTTAAAACATTTCCTGACACATCATAAACACACAAAATATCTACTGAATAAATAAATTAATATGGCTTGGACTTTTTAAAGCTGAAATGGGCATGGTAACATTCACTACTGCGAAGGAAAGATTTATCTATTGAAGAAAATAAATGTTGAGAACATAAAGTCACTCATCAGATACTGTTATTATTTGAAACCATTTTTCTATAGAAGTATTAGAAAACACTGGCTTGAGGCTGGGTGCAGTGGCTCACATCTAAATCCCAGCACTTTGGGAGGCCAAAGTGGGTGGATCAGCTGAGGTCAGGAGTTCGAGACCAACCTGGCTAATATGGTGAGACCCTGTCTCAACTAGAAATACAAAAATGAGTCAGGTGTGGTGGTGGGCACCTATAATCCCAGCTATGTGGGAGTGTGAGGTAGGAGAATTGCTTGAACCTGGGAGGCAGAGGGTGCAGTGAGCAGAGATCATGACACTGCACTCCAGCCTGGGTGACAGAGCAAGA
>NW_016107551.1:3136653-3143669 GCF_001604975.1 Cebus imitator | reverse complement strand
AAGAAAGAAAGAAAGAAAGAAAGAAAGAAAGAAAGAAAGAAAGAAAGAAAGAAAGAAAGAAAGAGAAGAAAGAAAGAAAGAAAGAAAAGAAAAAGGAAGAAAGAAAGAAAAAAAAAACGCTGTCTTGGGTTGAGCTACATACAGAGAATCTAAGACAACACTGAGAAGTGCCGTCACATTACTGTAGAGAGTCTGTCACAAGCCAAGAAGTTTCCATGAGAGGTGAGAGGGACACACATCTATTTCTGTGACATAATTGCTGAATAGTCAGTAATCATTTGCCGAATTTTGGAATATACAAACAGAGTACAATGGAAACAAATACATCTTCCTGGTCTAACTGTTTAACCAACAGGCCAGCTGGATAATGTACGGTATCTGGGTTGTCAGTTTATTTAGGAAGATAAAACCCTCACTGGGAACATTATAAATAATAGACACAACTAAAGAACACAAAATTGAATTAGAGACAGTAGTACCATTTACACCTTGACTTTGTGATAAGAATGGGCACTTAATTAGGTATGAGCAGAGCCCAGAGCCATATGAAGCAAAAGATCTGAAAACAATGCCAACCCTAAAACAATCTCTTCAATTAAAACACATTACAGATGAACAATAATTAAAGCAGTAAGCTATTGGAGCCAAAATAGGCTGATTTGCTGTTGGAACGGTTTCAATAAGAATTTAGTCCAGAATAAAAAGGCATTTCAAGTACACTCACTAGCTAGTAAGTTCCAGAGAGCAGGGCTCATGTCTACTTTCTTCAGCACTGCTTTCCAGAATTTAGTGCCTATATCCTAGTAACCACTCAGTAATTAAGTGTAGAAGTAATTACATAATTCATGATGTGGAAAAATGAAAAATGAAAGCTTAAAAATGAGAATACAATAGATAGGCATAGTGCAGCGCCATATATATTCTATAGTTAATATGTATACACAGGTATATAACAGGCACACAGATTCCCACAAAACACATATATACCCAACCGTGCTGAGTTGGTACCCACGGATGGTACTTTTATCTGTGATTTTCTTGTTCTATTTGTATATCCATGTGTCCTAACTTATATGGAATGAATGAATGTCAGTTACATAAAAAGTGTAAGAAATAGGCTGGGTGTGGTGGCTCATGTCTGTAATCCCCAGTACTTTGGAAGGGAGAGTTGGGCAAATCGCCTGAGGTCAGGAGTTTGAGACCAGCCTGGTCAGTATGGTGAAATCCTGTCTCTACTAAAAATACAAAAGTTATCCAGGTGACATAGCGTGCGCCTGTAATCCCAGCTACTCAGGAGGCTGAGGCAAGAGAATCACTTGAATCAGGAAGGCAGAGGTTGCAGTGAGCCAAGATCATGCCACTGCACTCCAGCCTGGGCGACAGAGTGAGGCACTGTCTCAAATATATTGCTACATGTAATAATACAAGAAAAAATATTTCATCAAGTAACATTTGCCTCTAAGTAAGAAAGGGAGTGAAGAAATGTCTTTAGAGAACATTTCATAGGAGGCGCCACTGCGACATGAATCACATAATCCGAAGGTCCCCTGATATAAATTATCCAGCTATTACTGGGCACTTGGGTGAACACTAGTTTTGAGCCAATTATTCCACAATCAAGGCATTTTTAGCTGCACAGAGCTGACAGCAGTGTGTTACTCAGTCCCATACAACCTGAAGAGGGTGAGAATCTAACAAGAGTGTGAGGTTCAATGAGGTCTATCCTCAAAACCAAAGA
This sequence comes from Cebus imitator, assembly GCF_001604975.1. Classification (NCBI taxonomy): domain Eukaryota; kingdom Metazoa; phylum Chordata; class Mammalia; order Primates; family Cebidae; genus Cebus; species Cebus imitator. The sequence continues at coordinate 3,141,931 of NW_016107551.1, read as the reverse complement.
ACAGTTGTCCCCCAGGAAAATAGAAATGGAAAATGAGGCTAAAAAAATTTAGATGTAAAAAACTGTTCTTATGATTTTTTATCTTCTTTTTGGGGAAAGCAGAAAAAACACGGTAGTGGAAGGAACAGTTCCAAAAGATGATAAGGCCTCCAGTGGGAAGTTGAGGCATCTCCACAGTCCATAGGACTGGACAACATTTACATTGGTAGGTGACAATGAGCAGAAAATCAAAGTACTGAGGGACAGAGTAGAACAGGTTACCAGCTCCAGGCAGTGGGTGATGCACCATTTGACAGGGACAGAAGCAGAGACACAGCAAGAAACGGAGCTGAAGTGGAGTTGCTGTGGGGTCTCCAGAGGAGCTCCAGCCTTGGCAGCGGCTTCACTGCACTTCCCGCAAGGCAGGGGCATTGCCAGCCGAGGACGGCAGCTGAGTGCCAGCAAGGGGGTTGATATGGTTTTGGTCTGTGTCCCCACCCAAATTGCACCTTGAATTGTGATCATCTTCACGTGTCAAGGGCAGGGCCAGGTGGAGATTGTTGAATCATGGCAGCCGTTTCCCCCATACTGTTCTCATGATAGCGAGTGAGTTCTCACGAGATCTGATGGTTTTATAAGCTTCTGGCATTTCCCCTGCTGACACTTCTTTTGCCTGCTGCCAATGTAAGCCACGGTTTCCACATTCTGTCATGCCATGATTGTGAAGCCTCCCCAGCGTGTGAACTGTGAGTCCACAAACCTCTTTTTCTTTATAAATTACCCAGTGTCGGGTTTGTCTTTATTAGCAGCATGAGAGCAGACTAACACAGGAGTCCTGAGGAAAGGGGGTCTGAGTGGGAGAGAGGAAAAGCATATCTTATCCTAGGACATTAGAATGTATTGTGCTCAGTTTGAAAACACTGAAAAGCAAGGCCATTACAACAGGCTTCTAGAAGTGGGTAAGCCTGGAGGCAAAGGTTGGAGGCCAGGATGGATATGAATGAAGAAAGGAGAAAAGAGGACATCCCAAACCAGGAAAGGATCATGTGTGGGAACAAAGGCAGGATACAGAAAGCCTGGCCATCTGGCTAGAGTGGAATTTCCACAAGAGTGGACTTGAGTAAGCTTCTGATTCAAGTCCGTATCAAGAGAGGTTATCATCTGTCTCTCCATTACAGCAAGTATTCTGGAAAATTTAAGCGAACTTTTCATAGTCATTTAATTACATTAATAATATTTAACATTAATAATGCTAGTAATTTAATAACATAATAAAATCTTTTAAACACTTCATAATTTAGCAATCATTAAATTGTCACTCCTTTTTTCCATAGCGCTAATTTCTTATGCATGGGAGATGCACATACACACACTCACAAAATGACACTTGGATGCACACAGACACACGCACATATACTTAGACAGACACAGCATACACAGTCACACAGACACTGGCATGCCCGCTCCCAAACAGACATACTCAGTGTTATACAGGCTTACAGTTGCACACTTGCATACACAGGCTCACTGATAGTGACACCCTCACGCACACAGATACATATACGCACACCACTCACACCCTCATAACAAAATGTAAGACAGATTCCCTCCTTACCTGGGCTTCGAGTATGTTAACTTTTTCTTTGAGATTTTCAATTCTTTTGTCTTGTTCTTTTAAATTATTTTTTAATCCTTCCATCTGTGAATTAGAAAACACAATAGGAAAAATCTTGTCAGACCACAGGAAATAGTTACTTAAGTCAGAAATTGTATGGATGTCTGAGGTCAGAAGATATTCATCAAATTAAAAAAAAATTAAATCCCAAAGCATTAGCAGACTCAGCAGGCAACAGAAAATACCAGGCCAAATTGACACCTGGGGCTGAAAGCCCTCAGCTGGTGCTGTTATTCACTTTAATCTTTGGATAACCTGTTTAAACCAAGTTCAGCAGGAGTGTGTCCTGTGAAAGTAGCCCTGGCCGTCCTTCTGCATCTCAGCAACTTAATGTTCTCATCCTGCAGATGCAGCTGCTGGTGGACAGGATGAAGGCTGCTGCCAGGTGTGCAGAGGCTCCCTGAAGTAGAGACTTGTCAATCAGCCACATGATAAGGTGAGCCTGCTTTGCCAAGAGGCAGTGTGGAATTGGGAGGTGGGGTGATGAGATTCAAAATGGTGCAAGAAGAGAGGGGACATGGATTCTAAAATAACTTTGCCACCACTAGCTGTCATTAAACTGCTCTGTAAAAAGAGGATGTGGAGTGGCCCCCAAAGTCCCTCCTGGCTCTCTCAAATTACACTACTCAATTCTCTGGCCTTTTAGTGAGGTCATAGCTAAGCAAGCACAAATGCTATATTTATGTCAGAAAAGCTCTGGAGTTATTTGGGAGGACTTCTAATTGGCAGTATAATAATTGAATAGAATAGATTTTAAATTTTGAAACAGATACCCAAAAGCAGATCAATGCATATATATATATACACACACACTTTAAGTTCTGGGGTACATGTGCAGATCTTGCAGGTTTGTTACATGCCTTGGTTGTTTGCTGCCTCCATCCCCCCGTCACCTACATTAGGTATTTCTCTGAATGTCATCCCTCCCCAATCTCCCCACCCCTTGCTATCCCTCCCCTAACCCCCCAGTCCCCAACAGACCCCAGTGTGTTATGCTCCCCTCCCTGTGTCCATGTGTTCTCATTGTTCAACACCTGCCTATAAGTGAGAACATGCGGTGTTTGGTTTTCTGTTCTTGTGTTTGCTGAGAATGATGGTTTCCAGATTCATCCATGTCCCTGCAAAGGACATGAATTCATCATTTTTTATGGCTGCATAGTATTCCATGGTATATACGTGCCATATTTTCTTTATCCAGTCTATCCTTGATGGGCATTTGCGTTGGTTCCAAGTCTTTGCTATTGTAAATGGTGCCACAATGAATACAACATGTGCATGTGTCTTTGTAATAGAATGATTTATAATCCTTTGAGTATATACCCAATAATGGGATTGCTGGGTCAAACAGTATTTCTGTTTCTAGATCCTTGAGGAATTGCCACACTGTTTTCCACAATGGTTGCACTAATTTACACTCCCACCAACAGTGTAAAAGCATTCCTATTTCTCCACATCTTCCCCAGCATACCTTGAAGTAGATTTTAAATACACGCTTCATCATCTAGCTGGCTGCTACCACAATCCCATCTGCTTTGCCACCTGTCAGGCTGCTCTCAGAGAAGAAGGGCCAGGCTACACACCTAACCTAAAACACCTCCTAAATAAATCATGAGGTTATGAAAACAGATCATTTTATGCTCAAGGAAGGGCTCAATCTCCTGATCTATAAATTTGTCTAAAGACCAGTATACATTATTTGGCTCAAAAGAATTTTAGAAAATCACTGAAACATAAATTAAAAAAAATAAAAAAAAACAGTTATACATGATTTTCCAAGCTATCTTCATTGAGAACATTACAGGTGTTGGTGTTACAAACAAGAGAGGGCATTGAAAACAGAGCCATATTGGATGAGAAACAAAAAAGGATATGTCAGTAGGGAGAGAAATCTCATTGCTTCTAAAGTCCAGGCAAGCCACTTGTATTTGGGCTCCACACTGTAAACATACCATCTCCCAGAGAAATATACTAGATTAATATACTAGAAATATACTAGATTATCTGACCTCCTGGATGACACTGCGCAGATTCTGATGCTGGGAGTGAATCACAAACTGCAGATGAGAGATCTGCTCCTGAAGAGTGGAAATCTCCATCTGAAGGTCCTGGCATCTGGGAATGCAAAGGAAAAAAGAGTTACAGAAAATGATTGGCGTACATGTTCCATAGCTCGCCCTTATTGCTAGGCCTCCTACACATTTCACTGCTACTGGGGATCCGGTGGGTAAGACCCCAGAGCCCCATTATGCCACACAGGACACTGAAGATAAATAGCTATGAAGCAGGCTCTGATTTGCTTGGACATAAACTTGAATGAGAATATCAATTCATGTCAAAAGCTACTCTCTAGCCATCTGTGACTCCTCCAGCAGGTAGTGGGATCAAGCTATGTTCCATAGGATAAAGCACTTATAAGCTAAATTGCCTTGCCTGAGCACCCACAGACCTGGCACCCATCAAACTTCACAGACAATTACATGGCAATAGCAGAGTCAGAACATGGGAGCAGAAATGGAGATTTTATATATGAATATATTTTTTAGAAACCAATTTCTAATGATTCAGGCTTAGTATATGTTGTGGCTTGTCTGTCTTTGTCTGCTTTATTTTTTATTTTTTGGCTTCCTACTTTTGGTAATATTATGAATCAGTAGGGAAAGGGAAAAAAGAGAAGAAAGGAAGAAATTAAATTTTAGCAAATATTTTTGAGTCCACATCAACCATTATGAAAAAAAGAATAAGTCAATTTTGAATTTAGATTATTTATACTTTCCCAAAGCTCCATCCAGGTAACTGGAATTGATTGTGCTCTTTTGGCTGTTTCCCTTCTTGCCAATGTTATTAGAGTTATGAAGCCACACGCATTGTGGCAACTGTGTGCTACTGTGTTTTAGATGATAATGAGAAACATGTGATTATCATACCTACACAACTAAATCTCACTGCAAAATTTCATTTCCCTCCTCTTGATTAACACTATAAGCAATTATCAAATTAAGGAGAGCTATGAAAGAAATGCAGACTGTTAACGCAGGCTGAAGGAAGATCACTAGTTCAACTGTGCCAATATTTTATCTACTGTTTATAACACAGTCATTTAAAGTACCCCGTAGCTGGCAGAAAGCCTTACCCTGGTCTTTCTCTCTTGGAGAGGGGCAGTGGGGAATCTGAACCAACTAAATGAGCAAGGAGTCCCTTGTTTTTCTTTCCATCGTCCACAGTAGGAAGTGTTTGAAAAGAGATAAGCTGGATGCCTGATTCAGATGAAAAAGCTTTGTGCACATGTAATTTGAACTGACAATGGCAGCAATACTCAGCCCTCACAGCATTTCCAAATCAAGTTCAGAAAATGGCTGCATCAGCACCAGCCTGTATTCACATTAGATTTCAATTGTCCCTAGACTTGAGGTTCAGAGGCTTCTTGAGGCACAAGAGACTGAGGAAATTTCAGGAGCCCCAGCAGGTGAGGCTCTACACCCTAAGGATGCTGCAGGAAGATGGAAGAGGCTTCCAAGGAGATACCAGACTTTGGATGTCTGCAAACATTCCAAAAAGAGAGTGAGAAGGCTTACTGCCTACAGAGAATCTTCGGGGGCAGGATGTCTTCAGAAGTCCAGGAAGATT
>NW_016107551.1:3134836-3135983 GCF_001604975.1 Cebus imitator | reverse complement strand
AAAGAAAGAGCAGCTATGACCCACTTAATGGTCAGACTCAGAACTTTCCTGGGAAGAAATGAGAAAGAGCTTAAGATGCCTTGCAGAGGCAAGCAAGCTGGCTTTGAATATGCACAAAATATAAAAATACTGTAAGCTGTTAAAGGTACGTATTTAAAATGGTTCTCTTCGTGTCCCATAACCCGGAAACTTGTAACCAATGGAAAAAAAAAATGGCTTTAGGCAAGGGGAACAGAGGTTGTTATTTGTCTATCAAAAATACCAAGCTCAGAAAACTTTCCAATGTATTCCTTGAAAGATGGAAGAAAAATATTTTTAGAAGCACTCTTGAAAACACAGGCTTTGGGCTTCACTTATCTCCACCAATACTCTAAAACAGTGACTAAAGGACATTGCATAAAATCTCTATTAGGGTTGTTCAATAAATATGAAGCCTAGTAATCCATTTAAGACCTTTAAATGTAAAAATATATCTAAGTAAGCTGCCACTTGATCTTCTTTTGAGCTTTGTTATTTATCTTTCTGACTCTCCTGCCTTAGCCTCCTGAGTAGCTGAGATTACAGGCATCCACCACCATGCCCAGCTAATTTTTGTATTTTTAGTGGAAACGGAGTTTCACCATGTTGGCCAGGCTGGTCTCAAACTCCTGACCTCAAGTGGTCTGCCCACCTCAGCCTCCCAAAGTGCTGTGATTACAGGCGTGAGCCACTGCACTCAACCCAGTCTTAATAAAGAGATACACAAGCAAAACTGGAGGAAGAAAACATAAGGAAGGGCCAAGCCTAAGAAAAGGAGGCAAATGTCTGTATCCAGGATTCACACTCTGCTTTCCAATGTCTCAATATAATTTTTGACCATGTTTTCCTCTGCAATGCAATGAATACAAATACAAAGCAAATGTTGGAATTAAAGCAGAATTGAAAAGTTTTGGCTTCTAAGAAATGTAGAAGACATTCTCTTTCCCATTCTTCCCACTAAGTACAACTCAAAGCCCTGGATATTGTATATGAAAAAACACAAGGGCCGGGCGCGGTGGCTCAAGCCTGTAATCCTAGCCCTTTGGGAGGCTGAGGCGGGTGGATCACGAGGTCAAGAGATCGAGACCATCCTGGCCAACATGGTGAAACCCCGTCTCTACTAAAAATA
>NW_016107551.1:3122138-3134691 GCF_001604975.1 Cebus imitator | reverse complement strand
AAAAAAAAAAAAAAAAACACAAGAAGACTCAGTGGAAAGAAGCCAGGCTGGCTCCGGAAACTGGGATCCAGGAAATGACACAATGGTTAATCCCCTGGGTTTTCTTTTTATCTCACACATCCCAGACTTGGGGCGGAAAAAAACCAGCAGCCTGGAATGCCAATGGGGGCAACCAAAAAAGCCCCAACCAAAAGAGAAGAGACTCTCTGCCCTACCCTTCAGAGGAAGGGAATTTAGTGTTCTCTCTCAATTCATCACTGAAGGAGGGGGAAGAGACTATTTCTGGTTCTCTTCATATTAGATTCCTTAGTATTCAAGAACGGGAGTCAATCCTATCTTTAACTGAAGAAATGTGAAAAGAAATGACTTTGGCTCTAATTAGCAACATGGGATGATCATGGAAGAAGCACTTGACAGGAATCCCACCCTCAATTTCTCTACTACCCAAGGTCTCCCAAACGCTTGGTGGAAAGAAACTGAGTTTATGGAGAATTGTCCCTCCCTCCATTCCTCAGGATACTCAAGAATCTTTCTTTGGGTCAACTTGCACCACAGAGGATGGCATTATTGGACTTTTTCACAGCGACTTCTGTTCTTCCCTGTACAATGGCTTTGACTGGATTGTGTTGGCATCATGCTCTTCTCTTTTAGATGATATTCTGAGTTATAGCTTTTGTGTTTATTACAAGGGGTCAGTTGAAGACATTATTCAGGGTTCTTTTTATGATCATACCCTGGGCAATTTTCTTTCTGGCCATATAGATATATTAGAAATAACTGAATGATCCCAAAGACCTGATTTGTTTTAATCATGTGGAATTGTGACTCACAAAACTAAATATTTCCTGTTTGGGTTGGCTGCTGGAAAATTTAAAACTGAGTCAGTGGTCTACTGTGAGCAAGTCTGTAGTATCCATTGGCCTAATTTTGTAAACGAACCTTATGGTATACCTATTCTTACATCTCCTTGTCCTTGTCATCTAATTTTTTTCCAATTTAAGTAATCATGTTTTATTTTATGTAGCTTTTATAAATAACCTTAAATTTTCTTGAAATTTTCACGAAGGGCATGAATAGCCTGAGCATGGTCATAATTGCATAGCCCAAGAATGTAACATGTTTAAGTCTTTATAAAGTACATTTATTACCAGGGATTCATGCAGTAAAATGCTTATGAGAACGAAAATTCCAGAAGAAACAAAAAGAGCTAGATGCTTAGACAAAGGAAGTAAATGTAGCAACTGAAGCCATGTTGCAGGCTCCAAGAGGCTACTTCTGGGCACACTACAGATAACTGAGGCATTGGAAATATGAATAACCCTATATAGAACTCCCACAGAAAAGAGAAGATAGTGAGATTAGTGGCATCCTAGACTTCTCTGAAGCTATAAAAGAATATTGCTACCATCTGTGGGGACTCATATTGCCTTCTATTCAGGATCAAATGTTTTTTTTGACTTCTATGAGTGTGAACATCACTGACTATGGGCTCCCAGTGGAATAAAGGGTAACTAGGGACCACAGCCACAAGAACAGAAGGGGTTAGATTCTTACCATTCCCAGACCAGACTAAGTGAAAAACTCAGCCGAGATGCAGGTGTATCCCCGTTCACATTTCAACAAAATTCACGAATGTCTCTTACTATTTGCCATAAAATTCTTCTTCATTATTATTTCCAGTGGTGGCATCAAAGGGATGCCTTGAGAGAACACTCTCACCCCAAACTACCACCGATAAATGTACAATTTAAGTAACAACCATATGCTTTGACATGCAACCTCAGCTTCGAGGTCTTTCCTCCTCTAAGGAGTTTCCATTCCTAAGCAGCATCTATGTAAATATGGATGGGCCAACACTGTTTATTTTTACAATCCCCTGTATTAGTCTGTTCTCATGCTGCTATAAAAACACACCTGAGAGTGGGTAATTTATAAAGGAAAGGGATTTAGTTGATTCACAGTTCTGCAGGGCTTTGCAAGGCCTCAGGAAACTCCTAGTCATGATGCAAGAGGAAGCAAACATGTCCTTCTTCACATAGCAAGCCAAAACCACACAGCAAGGAGAAGTGCCAGGCAAAGGGGAAAAAGCACCTAATAAAACCATCAGATCTTGTGAGAACTCAAGAGAACAGCAGCAGTGGGCTACTGCCCCCATGATTCAGTTACCTCCCACCAGGTCCCTCCCATGACAAGTAGGGATTATGGCAACTACAATCAAGATTCTGATCTTTTTGGGTGGGGACACAGCCAAACCATATCAATGCCAGAAGTGCTTTTCCAAAAGGTAACTCTAAAAAAGGACTGCATATTTGTTTGTGATGTGGCAAGGCAGAAGGAAAAGTCGGAAAGCGGCCTTTGCTAATCGTTATTCAGAGGAATTAAGAACCCAGTTTGAGAGATTTTCAGAGGTTTCAGAAGTAAAAGAAAGATGATCAAAATCCTATATAGCAGAATGAGCACACGCTTTGCTGTGTATGAAAATATAGAAGCCAAAACTCCCAGTTCTACAGCTTCTGAGCGATTGAGCAATCTTGGACAACTCAATTCGAACTTTAGCTTTCTCCTTGAAAGGTGAATGAAAGGATTAAAGTAAAGAAGGTACCTGGGTTTATTCTGAAAACTGCAGAGCATTTGACCAGTGTCAGTTATGAGCAATAGTAATAGAAGTGTGGAGTCAACCTTATTTTTAAGGAAACAAATCTTAACTTTTCTGTCTCTTTTTTATGACCCTATCTATCTAATCTTAACCTAACAGAACCCCTTTTGTGGTAGCTTAATCAAGTCTCCTTTGCTTCAACCAAAAGAGTCTGATCTCTACTGATTTCATTGTTTTGTCACTTCACAAAGTGAATGCTTCTACATAAAGCTCTGAAAAAGTAACAAGTCATCGCAAATACATGTGATATCCACAATCTAAAAAATAATTGCATAAGCCTGGATGTTGAAAAGCCTTTCTAGAAACACCAAACATCCATTTTCCCCAAGAAATTTCTAAAACTTCCTTAGGCGCTTTTGAAGCATTCTTGATAACAACTGCTTATATAGAACAGAAGTGAAAGAATCAATCAAGTTGGTTTTTAAAACAGCTACATTGTTGGCCCAAAGATGAACAATAGCCCTATTATCAATTTTTTAAAAATACATTTTTTAAAGGAAAAAAAAATCAAACTTGGACAGCCTGAACTTTAAATGGAAGACACATTGTACAAATCAGTAGTTCTGCTACATAGAAAAACTCTACTTAAGAAAAAAGCCTATTTAAGAAAAAAAATATTAACTGAAGATTTACTTAGAATTAAGTTATGGATATCCATATGTAATTCCAATATCTAAGGAGACTTTCTGCAGTATTTCCTTCATTCTCTGCGGAAATGTGCAGTGTTATAAAACTATCTTAGAATTCCCCTCTCTTGGGCTGTATGCTTGCTGCAGGGAAGAAGATAGGAAAATTAATAACTTCCTGGTAGCCTAGTATGTGTCAAACATGTGTGTATACTTTTCAGGGTCAGCCCATTACATGTGGTCAAAAATGCGGGAATGCAAGCCAGGCAGAAGGTACAACATATGAGGACAGGTGGGAAGAAAGATAAAAAAAAGGAAGGAAACAGCGGGAAGCCTGTAGAGGGGAAATCAAAAGACTTAGAAAGAGGGATGTCTGAGCATACATCATTGAATAAATGACAACAAGAATTCTGTCCGTAACAGTGTCTGATATCCTAGTGAACAATAGTTCTAGGTTGACAAACTAAGATCTTGAATTCGATTTGACTTTTAGCACTATTATATCATTATATCGGAACATACAATGACTGTGTTGGGCTTAGAATTAAAAAAAAAATAAAAATCTCAGAAAATGTCTTATGCTTTATTACATGATAATCCAGAGACTTCTAATAGCAACTGAGTGGCACAGCAATTATGGTGGTATCCACAAATCTACCCCCAGCATACTAAGGACTGTGACTGCTTTTAAATTATGAGTATTTATATTTAAGTTTAAAGAACTAAAGATATCATCCATAGCATTTCCTTCACCCTACCAAATTAAGGAGTATCAGGAAACTATCTTAGAATTCTACCTGTGGCCTGGCCACTGTAATGTCAGCTGTAGAAGAGACTCATTAACAAAGACAGAAGCATTGGAGAATAAAGACTTCTCAAGCATCCTACTTAGCACAAAAAGTAAACCAGGAGGCGCCAGGCTTACTCATTCATTCACTCTTCAGAAGGACTAACCTTCCCACTGGCTTCCCTGCACCCCCAGTGAACTCTGCCCTGCCCACTCCCAACTGCCCGTGATTCCTTTGAGTCTGAGGAAGGGGAAGCACATAACTACATATCTGTTAATCCTAGGAATTCAACCTTCTTCCTGCACTGTCAGTCATCCTATTTCTTTGAGGGATGGAAGGCCTTCTGTTCCCTGGCTGGCATACCAGTGGACAGGAAAGAAATCAGGAACTGCTTTTATTTAACAGGTAGCTTCGCAAACCTTTTTCCATGTGTAGCACTGGATTTGAGTTGCAGTAGCTTGTTTTCCAAAGACAGTTTTTTTTCTAGTAGTGTTCTCTTCTCCTAGGAGAAAATAAGATACAAATTTTGCTAAACTGGATGTGTATGTTTGGTAAGGCAGTCCTCTGTTCAAACTAGAACTATGGTTTGAGCTAAAGAGCTGATTTCACATGTGCTGTTACTCCCCATCTTCAAGGAAATCTGGCCAAGTATTCTCCTGTGTGTTTTACACATAGTTCAACTATAGGCCAAGAATAGTAGTTTTCACTCTCTCACCTGCCTGGAGGACTTTTGCTCCTCCTCCAGGGCATTGCCTGTAGCCTGTTCAGCTCAGCCTCTCCCATTCACCTCTCCCCATCCTGCCCCACATAAACAGCCTGCTCATCCCTCACTAGGCACTGGCTCTCCCACCCTTATACCGCTTCCCTACATTAGACTGAGTTGGTGGTATCTAAGGACAGTAGATACCCTACCCACTACATGGCATCTGTCAGAGAGTAGTAAATAAACGTATGTTTGATGAAGGATCAAGGCCACAAAGATACAACTGCTATCCAATTAGTGTACAGGAGAAACTGAGATTGCAATTTTTTGATACTGAGAAAGACTATCTTTTAAAAATGCCCTAATTTGATTATTAAGCCAAACTGTTTCCATCTTAAAGGAAAACAAACAAGACCATAGAAACGAAGCTGAGATGACTGTGTTCATTTTATATTTGATGGCAATTGGCTGAAAACAGGAATTTGGTGCTTTGGCCTGATGATTGAGGTTGCCAAGTTGGAAAGAATCAAGGGAGATTGAAAAGAGGGAGGAATTGGTATTGGCAACATGGATGAAATTGACTGGAAGAGATGTGCTGAAACTATCTACAGTGCTGTTTAAAGTTACTTCCTGCGGCAGCATCTGAATGAGTAGTACACAGAGAGGCTGTGCTGTATAGCAGAAACATCACAAAGATGGTCTGCAGGGACTTACTTGGTTTCTACATTTTGGCCAAGGTTTTAAACTCTCTGGGCCTTACCACTGTTAAGAAAAATTAACCCAAATTTGGAAATAAAAACAATACACAGCATGCAGTTTTAATGTCATATTGGATAATCATTTAATCATCAGACCCAAGATTTAATTCTCTGAGAATTTCCCTGTGTTTGCTTCTATTATTTATTATTTTATTAGAGCCCTGATTCTGTGAAGCTGAATGTAAATTTGTAGATTTCTGTCTGGTGGAAGAGATAATCAGATAATCCCAAAGATTATGGTTTAATTGCCTTAAAGAATATTAACTGTTTTTTAAATGTAATCCAGTAATCCTATTCTATTTTCACTTTTTCTCCAAAATGCCTATAAATGGCTAGTTCCTCAAAATATTTTATTTAAACCAGGTTTCTCATCTTACTGTTTCCTTCAATAATCAATGAGCTACTTGCAACATTTGACAGGCATTCATTGTATATTCATTTGATTCATACTTTTATCTTCTGAGCATTCCTAAAATGGGGATAATATTACCTATATTGAAATGTTGGGATGATGGAGATAATATATGTAAATGGCATACAGGCTTCCTGGCACATATTTGGACCTCAGTATATAATAATTTGAAGGTACCAGTTACTTCATAGCTGATGTGTTCTGTTATTTTTTTTAAATTATGCTCACTTTTTCCAATTTTTCTTATAGTATTCTTGCCACATAGAAATTGTCCTGGAGTTACCCTCGCTGTGTTCAAATTATTTCTGAGGGATCACAGATACATCTTGCAAGCATATGATGATGCTTGGGTTATCAAAGAAACACACCACAGATAATGTATTTTGAATTTGTCAGGTGAGGGAAAATGGTTCCTAACAACATTAAATAGACTTACTCTTGATTAATGGATTTTCATAAACAGGAGTCAGGGAAACCAGATAGCCGGACACGTAAAAGCTCTCCCTTGGCCAGGCTCTGGCATCTAGGTTGGGTTCTTTTTGCCTCCTCTTTGACAACACAGAAAATCATACCATACCGGATAGCATTTCTCAGGCAATGTCTTCAGGAAAGGGAAAGGGAGTTTGCAGCACCCCACAGTGGGCAACCCACTATTCCCAGAGCCATACCTCGAGACAGCTCCAGGATTCCCTCCCCAGACTGATCCGAGTGGGCACCAATTTAAATCATTGCCAAATGATAACATCTGAATGATTTGGGAACCAAGTTTATCAGTTTTGTCCAGCATTAGAGAAGACAGGGGCATAATGGAAAGTGGTATGATCTAGGAAGTGGAAGATTGTGGAATCGTTTCTGGTTTATGCTGTCCTCATTTATAAAATTATCATGAGGAACTAGGTGGTCTCAGGAGTGCCTTTCAGCTCTAAAATTGCAATAGAGCTAAATCGATGACATTAGGAAACAAATATGATGTAACAGAATTACACTGCTGGCAAACGGAACATATGCTATATTAAAATGCTCTTATTGGGCATTTTTGCTAGCTGATCACTGTGTTTATGGAATTCATTCTCACTGCATTCTTGATTAAAGTGGGACAGATGGTGAAGGTTTTAAGTAATGTGTTCATTACCAGACCTCATACCACTAATGGCTATTTACTGGAGCGGTGGATTGTTCAAGTGAGTAGCAAGAAAATTCTTCTCCAGGGGGTACGCACTACCAGAGCAATATTTATCAACCTTTGTGAGAATGTTCATTTTTAATTTTTACTTTATTTTTGAACTTGTTTTTTCCCTATTAATACAAAAGGGCCAGTACACCCTCCTTTATTCTGACCCCCACTCCCTACCTGAGACACCCTTCCTCACAGCCTGTCTTCACAGTCTCTCCTTAAACCAAGATGTTGCCAAGCTTTGCTTCTTACAGTTTTATTTATTTGCTTGTTTCACAAATATAAAATATCCTTAAACCAATTTGGTTTTATTTTTGTTTTGTTTTTTGAGACAGAGTCCTGCTCTATCACTCAGGCTGGAGTGCAGTGGTGTGATCTTGGCTGGCTGCAACCTCCCAGGTTCAAGTGATTCTCATGCCTCAGCCTCCAGAGTACCTGGGACTATAGGCACATGCCACCATGACCAGTTAATTTTTGCATTTTTTAGGAGAGACACAGTTTCACCATGTTTGCCAGGTTGGTTTTGAACTCCTGGCCTCAAGCGATCCTCCTGCCTCAGCCTCCCCAAATGCTGGAATTACAGGCGTGAGCCACCATGCCTGACCTAAACCATTTTTTTTTTTTTAAAGATAAGACTCCTGCACATTTCCCTTCCACATTATCCCCACTTATCTCTACCCTCCAGAGATTCCAGTAGGCTGTATTCTAGGAAGTCACTGAATTATTGTGGAAGGTTTCTGCATGACCTTGCCAAGCCATGGGCATCCTGTCTACTTCCTCTGTCCAACATCTCCTGGAGACAGCCCACTGTTATGAGTTATTATCAGGGAGGAGTGAGGCCATCACTTCCCAAGAATGTTCTGCAGGATCTGGGCCACTGAACCTTACTCTGGAATACACTCCTCTGCCTTCGACTGGGCTTTCGGCTTCCCTAAAGGACTCATAGAAGAATTAAGAAAGGGAGATCTAGGAAGTTCTTTGAACCTCACACAATCCAGATATACTACATTGTCATCTCCACAAAAAGACTATCTGGTTCATTTACAAATGTATATCCAGCCCGTAGTTCTATGCTGTGGATGGTGGTGTTCAAATATTTGTTTAATGAACAGTGAAGTAAATATATCCCAGACCTCTGAGATGAACTTACATCTAGAACACATTTCCTGGGGTCACTAGGAAATAGAAATTATCTTCCACTGTTCTTTTGTTAATTGGGGGGCAGTGACAGTGGCCACTAAACCTGACCCAATATTACCAGGTTTGAGATGGGGTGAGCTCTAGTCTATACTTAAATGTTAAGCTGGTTAATCAAGTTGTTTGGTGAAGCAATTATATTCATTTCCCAGAATTGGCTTTCTTTCCTTAATGCAAACATTCTTTGTGCTATCTTAGTTTTGTTAAGCTATTTATTATAGGATCAAGTATTCTGACACTACCAAGTACTCAACCAAATATTACAGTTTTTCCAAAACAGCATAATTATAAACTTTCATGCCTCGATAAACTAATCACTTAAGGACATTCTAGCCCACTGATTCTGCTAAAGTATAACACTCTGTGACCCACCACATAATAAACATGCAGTTGGATATTATTATCTTAGAACCACTTGAGAAATGAGCATATTTAATTTTTGTGATTTCCTCATAGGACATCACAAAGACTATAAATTCAACCAAATCACAATGTTATAAAACTTTAAATTCTTGGGAAATATTTTTAAACAAATCAAAGTTCCTTTGGTAAGAAACCCAAATATTGAAATGTGATGTTTTTGAAATGACATTTATAAAATGGCATAAACCCAGGCAGAATAATAAAACAAAGCTAAAAAGAACAGAGGCAAATACAATAAATATAAAAAAAATGTATTAGGCAATATTTACTAGAAGCCAAAACCTACATTCTTCTCAAACCCCAATTCCATTTCAGAGATGCCAGTTTTCTCTTTGTTTTGCTATTAAAAAAATATTCCTTGATTTGTCCAAATTCTAAATTCTAAGGCATGCATACACAAATTTATGCATTTACCTTTTATGTATATTTGGAGTGCTAGCTACTTAAATGAACATTGTATGAAACATTTTATAATTTTTGTTCTATTATTACTCTTCTCTAAATATGCCTTCTTAAAGTTCCAATTTCCATAGAATGGATTTTCTTAATGTTAACCGTATCTCTCCTAGTGCAGCCATAGGTTTTTACAAACACAAAGTGGACTTGGGTGGCCAAAAATGGATACTGCACATTAAAATGCTGTGATTACAATGACCTGCCATATTATTGCTCCTAGTAGATGGACTTTGTGATCTTTTCCATTATTTGCATTCACAGCCTCACCTGGGTCCCCTTTCTAAGTTATGTATTTCCTAGAAAGATAATGTGACAAATGATGATATGACTACAGTATTTGCAGAAAGGTAAATCAATCACTACAGTATAGATCATATGAAATGTTTAAGGGAAAAAAATATTAAATCATTCCTAAGGCCAAGAATTGTAAAGAGCACTTTCACTTAATATTATCTTATTTAATTTAACGTCCTATTTATTTTAGTGTTATTTTATTACTTGCTCATCTTAATCATGTCGGTAAGAAAATCCCCTAATTCTCCAGAGACTGTACCTTTTCCATTCTCTGTACAAGGTTCTCTAATTCTGTAATTTGACTGTGTTTTTCTTCAAGTTTTTCAGCAACTTGATTCAGATTTTCAACATGTTGTTTCAATTTCTGTTCTTTTTCAACCTTGTTAACCTATGGTCAGAGAAACAGTTGTGTTGTGAAAACTCGGTTTTTATTAAACCTATACATATATTACCTCTTCCTATAATTTTCTAGTTAGCCAAAAAAATTCCTAATTCATACTTATTTAGAATTACTTTTTTGGTATCAGCGTTTCCTTCAAAATAACTCTGATAGACTACAACAACATTAAATAGAGAATTAATAATGTATAAATATTCTTCCTAGAATGTTTACATTTGTTACCATAAAGCATACTTCCTGAACTGGTATAAGAAAGATACTAATTTAAGAAAAAAAAACATTTTTTTTTACTATACTTTAAGTTCTGGGGTACATGTGCAGAATGTGCAGGTTACACAGTTATACATATGCTATGGTGGTTTGCTGCACCCATCAACCAGTCATCTACATTGGGTATTTCCCCTACCAGAACACACAAAAAAATCTTACATGTTCAATGAAAACATGTTTTATTTTTAATCGGGAAGTGTCACGAAAGCAGAATAAGCCTCCTCACTGTATCATGGTGCTACTTCATAGGCATAGAGGACGGGTAGGGCTGACGATCATGGGAGAGAAGTCTTCGTCTAGCAGGCAACAGGCCACAGTGGGACTGCGTCAACTAACTTCTTACTCCTCTGCATGTGTATTTTACAAGGTTTGACATTTCACAGGGAAAAATAAGTGTCTGGCTTCCCTTGTAAATACCAAGTGGGCCTTCCTGTCAGGTCACTCCAGGCTGGGGCTGAGCCCACATTACAGGGATGCATGCTTCCTGTCCCCACAAGCACCACCATCACATAGCGCCCCTCATCCGCTTCCCGCTTACGTTCTTCATCTGCACCCTGTAAGCGGGTGAGTTTGCAACTATCACTACCACAGCCTGAAGCATGAAAGGGTGTCACGTAGGCAGTGAATTTCCTACTGTACTCCCCAGAGACACTCCTATAGCTTGAGCTGACAGACACCTGGGTGCCCCAAACTGTTATGAATGAACTTTCCGATTAGCTGTTTTATATTTTTAATGTTGGCAAACAAATACACACACACACACATACACACACAGGCACACACACACTTTTTTGACTCCTCCAGTTCTAGAATATATTTTTCAGACAGATTTTATTGGTCCTAGTATATATACTCCAGATTTAAAAGCAAATGAACAAAGAAGAATATGCATGAGGGTATGTACATGTTTTTTATTTTTAACATTTATATATATTTACATATTAAAATATAAAAATAGATAACTTTATATATTTTTAACTATATATACATTCATATTTTTGTTTTCTATTTTTTTAAATCTGAAGTATGTATCCTAAGACCAAAACAAGTTTGAAACTATGTGTCTTTCACTCTAGAGACAGAGACATCCAAGTCCAGAAAGAATGGCTTAGTCTGAGTCATCTAGCGAGTCAACGACAGAGCCTGAAGGGAAGTTACCAGCCAGGCTCGGAAGGGCCAGCCCAGATTTCCAGGCACGGTGGCGCTGCCTCCCTCCCACCTGTGTTCTTGGGGGCTCTGGGTAAGAACTGAGACACAGCAGCTCAGCAACATCTGGGGTGTTGGGCTACACAGCGTGAGGGAAATCGGCAAAAAAGACTAGCCCACCGCTCCTTCTCCAAGTCTTCTGCCAAGTCATTTGGCCATTGCTTATTTCATTTCTAATTCTTCCAGAAAGATGAACTTGAACAGCTCGGGGTGGGGGCTCGTTCTCCAGTAGACAAGCTGCGTGTTTGGTACCTGGAGTAAGTGTTTACTGTCCTCATGCTTTTTTCTCACTTCTTCGGATTGTGTTTGGTAGTTTTCAAATAATCTCCGGGCCACGTCTCGCAGAGCTGCTGCTCCTGCTTCTCTGGAGGCTTCCAGCTAGAAAAAAGGTCACTATGCATGTTCTGACATTTACAACAAAAAGTGTTAAAGGCAGAACAGTTTGGTTGGCAATTAAGAACACCAAGGCTGTAACTATACATGTACAGCCTCATAGAAAATGGATAGGAGAGAAGACACTGTTACCTGGTAGGAGGAAAATGTACAATAAGAAACTCCCTATTTAGAGGGGCTGCTGTGAAGCGGGAAATTAGGAACTTGGAGAGACGAATGGGGAAGCCAGAGGATTTTATTTAATGTGATTGCAGGCTCAGTGGAATTGCTTCCTAAGCCTGAGCAAGGTACAAAAAAACTGAGGGCCTTTTAAGTACCTTTGTGCTACAAGATGATTAAGCAGGAAGTGATTTTACAGAACTAAGAACAAAGAGCAGTTAATTATCCTGTGACATGTCTTGTGACGTACTTTACATTTGAAAAATAACATTGTAAGAAACAGGTCTTACATTCTTTAGGTTTTATTTGCCCTGTGACCTTGCAGGTGGTCAGCAAGAAAAATAGGAACTTCTGGATGCCTGGGAACTTTGCTAAGAAGGTGGGGAGGCTAGATAAGGTTGAATGGTTTACAGAGAGTTAGTTAATTTTAAGCAGAGCAGAGGAGGGGAGGAAGTTTCATCTTAAACACAACACAGTAAATTTTGCCTTATTGTACAGCAATTGTAAATTATTAATTTCCCTCTTCAGTTGAACAGGCAGATTTGCCCTGGTCAAACCAAAGCAGAGCTCATTCCACAGCAATGCCCTGCAGATATACTCCTCACCGTTCAAATAACTCTATGGTGCTCTGTCAGCTT
>NW_016107551.1:3110286-3119453 GCF_001604975.1 Cebus imitator | reverse complement strand
GTTAAAACTTGTGCATAGTTCGTGAAGTTCTCGTGTTGTATTTTTCAGCTCCATTAATTCACTTATATTCCTCTGTAAATTGTGTGTTATTTTTAACATTTCGTCAAACCTTTTTTTAAAGTTCTCAGTTTCTTTGCATTGGGTTACAACAAGTTCTTTTAATTCCCAGAAGTTTCTTAGCATCCACTTTTTAAAGTCTGCTTCAGCTAATGGAACACAGCCTTTCTCCATCAGGCCTTGTTCTGTTGCTGATGAGGAACTGTGATCCCCTGTAGAGGGAGAGGCGTTCTGAGTTTGGGTATTCTCAGCCTTTTTAGGCTGGTTTCTTCCCTTCGTTATAAATTTATCTATCTGTGGTCTTTATAATTACCGTCTTTATAGTTGGGTTTCTGAATGGACGTCCAACTTGTTGATTCCCGGCGCTAGAATCTGAGCAACCCACTGCGCCGCCAAAACAGCGGCTTTAAGATTGATGGTGCTTTTCTGACTCTGCACCAAGAACCGCCGCTCCAAGGCAGTGGCAAAACCGCCTCACCGGCTTCAAGAGTTGCGCTGGCGACACGTGGGGCTCCTCCGCTGGGAATCTCCTGGTGCCTGAGCAACAAAGATTGATCTGAAAGTGTGGCGTCCTCTCCTTCTCTGCTCTTTCAGTGGGAGCTACAATCCCGAGCTGCTAGTGATCAGCCATCTTGGATCTCTCTTTTTTATCTTTGAACAGGTTCTTATATTGAAATGTAAGAATTATATTTTTATATCCTTATATTGAATCTGTTCAAAGAATCTCTTTGAACAGATTCTTATATTGAAAGAGGTAGAATGATATTTTAACTTTTATATTTTCTATAGTTTCAAATATACTGATAAGTGCTTTTGAGGAGATAAATAATATCCACAAGGCCAGACAGTTTTAAAAAATCTAAGCTGTGGACATAATTCTATTTTGGCTACATTGCATTACAGACTAATACAGTCAGATCTAATAGTTATAATACATAATAGTCAATGTTTGGTCATGTTTCACTGTAATTACCTCATATTATATTTCCAATCAGAGATATCAGAACTGAATGGCACTTCCATTATAACTTGATGTAAGCTCTAGCTCACTGAAAATATACTTGGAGCATAAATCTCATCTGGAATTGTGCACACACTGAAGTGGAAAAGAAATTAGAAACCATCTAACTTAACCTGTCCATTTTACAGATGCAGAAACTGAGGACCAGGGTCCAAGCATATGCAGCAAATGAGCAAGAGAGCTCATGGCACAGCCTCTTAAATAGTTACTATGTGCTCATTCTTTCAATTTATTTCAAAACAGAGAAACTATTACACAATTACACATACCCTACAATTATAATAACAACTTCTATTTGTTAAATACCTGTTATGTGCCAGGTCATCTTTTAGATGTTTTAGGTACAGTCTTTTGTCTGAACACTCAAAACACTGGAAGGCACTATGCCCTTCCCACAGGTGAGGAATTTGAAGATGAGAATTTAACTAACACACCTAAGATTATACCTAAAGCAACTGCCAGACCATAATTAGAATCCCAGTTTGTTTAATAACAAAATATATGTTCTTTTCACTACAGTATATCTACACTTGTAGAAATAAAAAAAGAAAAGAACATAGTACATATGGATAGCATCCTCCCTCACCATAACTCTGCCACCGTTTTGTTTTTTATAGTTCAGGTCCTAGTGCATATTCCTGCTCTCCATATACAGAATAGGAATGATTTTCTTTTTTAATTTGTTAAAGAATATTTGACAGAAAATCTCTTGTAGAAGAAGGTAAATTATCAGCAGTAGTAGACGACTACAAAGATCATTGATCAGTGCTTTTCAAACTTCAATGTGCGTGTGAATTACTGGGTGATAGATCTGGTTAAAAATGCAGATTCTGGCTGGTCATAGTGGGGTGGCTCACACCTGTAATCCCAGCACTTTGGGAGGCTAAGGTGGATGGATCACAAGGTCAGGAGTTCGAGAGCAGCCTGGCCAACATGGTGAAATCTCATCTGTACTAAAAATATAAAAATTAGCTGGGAGTGGTGGTATGCACCTGTAGTATCAGCTACTCCAGAGGCTGAGGCAGGAGAATTGCTTGAACCCAGGAGGCTGAGGTTGCAATGAGCCAAGTTCATGCCACTGCACTCTAGCCTGGGAGACAGAGCAAGACTCTGTCTCAAAAAAAAAAAAAAAATGAAGATTCTGAATCAGTGGCCCTGGAGTAGAGCTTAGATGCTGCATTTCTAACAAGTTTCTGGTGATGCTGAGCTACTGGGACTGCAGAGCATACTTGAGAGTAGCAAGGCCCTAGGTCACTCTGGCAAAATCCCTACAGGGCCAGAGGGCTGATGTTTTGATGCATGGTTGATCTGCTGACCTTCCGTGGTTTGAGGCAGCTGAGACAGACACATGGTAACACACTGTCGTCACCATTTCCATGAAGCTACTCCTATCAAGCCACCAATATGCTCCATGTTATTACATCCAATGGTTGGCATTTGGTCCTCAATGTTCTTGGCCCACAGACAGCATTTGACAGAGGGGTCCCGCTCCGCTCTGAAATCCTTTCCTCATTTGCCTTCAGTGACTCCTGCTGAAGTAACCTTGATAGGAGTAGCTCCAAACCAGGAAAGGTCAACAGATCAACCACACTTCCAATCATCAGCCCTCTGGCCCTGCAGAGATTTCACCATAATAATCTAGGGCCTTGCTACCCTTGAGTGTTGGTCTACAGTCCCAGCAGCTCAGCATCAGCAGAAGCTTGTTAGAAATGCAGCACCTGGGCTTTACCCTAGAACTCTAAAATCTCCTTCTTTTCCTCCTAATCCACCAGCCTCATCTTAGTTTATGAAACCCTTTCCTCATTTGCCTTCCAGTGGACAACACTGATGAAGTACACTTGGCACAGATGAGGTTTAGCCTGGTGTAATCCAGACAATGCTAAGTGCAGACTGCTCGACCCTATATATATAAAACTGATGTTGTGGAAGGGAGCACATTCAAGCTTATCAACTATCTGACAAAGACTTTACTCAACTCGGGCCTAAAAGCTTCAAGTGTGTGTGTCTATTCGTGTGGCCCAGGTGAGCCTAAAAGCTCCACCTGTCATTGGGAAATGCCGCTGTCATCGATCATGGCTGGGCTGACATCTTCTCATTTACTTTAGATAAGTAAGCTTTGTTTAATATATTCAAGTAAGGCCTAGCCATTCCAATTTGATCTTACTCATAACATTCGTGGTTAAACATTTCACACATATGGCCATTAACATCTTTAGATACGCATGAAATACTTCAACATTCATCCTTCGAAGCATCAAAGAACTTAGTAATTGCCCAAAAAGTTACTTTAAGAAGTCCAACTGGCTTTATGCTAATCTTTGGAAGGAAATTATTACCTTTGTGTCTAGACTGTGATTTGTACTATTATGTCTTACTTCATCTTTAAACATTTGGGTTCTGATCTTTTCCAGAGTAGTTCGAATCTACAGAAGGAAAAAAAAAAAACATTTTATTTGTTTCAAAGGCATTTAATGCCAAAGGCTTTTTTCTCAATACCATTTACAGGGTACCTGATTATCTAGAAAGTAATACACATATACATATATTGATCTCAGATTTAAATAACTGCCACCATCAACCTAACTTGCATTTAGGCTAATATTGTTTAGATTGCTTAAAGTAAGCATTTGGTCTTTAGAACTCTTTCTCAGACAAATCTAAAATATGATCACTTAAGTGAATATTATCCCCAAAACAATTATTATTTAGTAATTAGCACCTAATACTATTTAGTTCTGTTTTGTCTTTTTAGTAATTTAGCACTGATTTACTGTTTAGTAATTACTATAAAACAATTACTGCTTAGTAGTCACTACAAAATAATTACTAATTACTACACAATAATTACTACCTAGTAATTACTACAAAATAATTACTATTAAGTAATTAGTACAGAATAATTACTGAGAGATTATATACATTAATGCATGAAATATAAGCCCCATGTCTTGATGACCCATGGAATTTGCAAGACACTCAAAAATGATGGAATTAATTGATCTGAACAAGTTATGAACTATGTCAGAATTTGTCCATTATTTAGTTAAATAATTAAATAATCCAAAAAGGTAAAATGTGAAATTTCTCTTTTCATTCAGCATCCTTTTAGACTATAGGACTATAAGAATAGGAGCCAGGTTTATACTCTAGCACATTTTTTTTTCGAGAAGGAATCTTTCTCTTTTGGTCAGGCTGGAGTGCAATGACTTGATCTTGGCTCACTGCAACCTCCGCCTCCCAGATTCAAGCGATTCTCCTGCCTCAGCCTCCCCAGTAGCTGGGATTACAGCTGGCCACCAGCACGCATGGCTATTTTTTTGTATTTTTAGTAGAGACAGGGTTTCGCCATGTTGGTCAGGCTGGTCTCAAACTCCTGACCTCAGGTGATCTGCCCGTCTCAGCTTCCCAAAGTGCTGGGATTACAGGTGTGAGCCACTGTGCCCAGCCTACTCTAGTACATTTTAAGTGCCTAATAAATGTCTTTCTAAGAAACAGTTAAGAATATATACTTCTGTCAGCCATTATCATCTTGGATTCTCATAAGACTTCACATGTTTAATGAAGTGACGTGCCAATCCACAGTCACTGGCAATAGTTACCATGAACTGTGAAAAGGAACAAGGTAAGGAGAGGTACCAACTCAGCAGGAAATATAAACATATACTTGGGAACATGATCAACACTCATGAAACCACTGGAAAACATTATAAAACAGTAGGAAATCCAGTGGTGAATAGTGTGGGACAAATTAAGTTCTGATAGGTGTTCTGAACCCTCCTGGCCCATCATTCAATTTTACTGAGTGAGGAAAATCATTTTACTCCAAGTGTAGGAACAGTTTCATATCCTCAAGAGAAATGACAAAACATCGGTTTAAATTTCAGCTAGGAAGACTGTCCTTTGCCAAATTAGAATTGTTCCTTTACATGTGTTCTGTTACATATATGGAGAGGGAAACAAAGTCCTCCAGCCCATATGGGAATTCATCTTTAAAAAATCATATCATACTAATGATTTCTGCTACCCACATACCTTTTTCACGTACTCGGTTTCTTCAATAATGTGAGCAGATGTAGACTCATACAAAGCAGAATTGTCTTCCATCTTATCCCTTGGAGGAATTTCTGTGGTCACTGTCACTGTTGTCATTGTGAATTCTGATTTTAGAAAAACATAAATCAGCTAAGCAAAACAGACTGTATTGATTGCATGATTATGTGGTTCATAAACTGAAATAAGTTGTTTTATCACTATAGTCAAATACAGCAGAAAAGCTATAATTCATTGGTATCTGTATAGATTCATAAATCCAGGAATTAATTTAATATGAAGCAATATCATCTGAAGGAATCATTAATTTAAAAAATTAACATTTAAATAATTTAAGAAGGTAAAATCTGAAATTTTTCTTTTTATTCAGTATCATCTCAGACTGTAGAATCTCAGGAGTAGGAATGAGGTTTATATTCTAACACATTGAAAGAATGTAATAAATGCCTGTGGAATTAACATAATATAATTATAACAAAATTATGTCTTGTGTGTGTGTACCTTCATATATAGTCTGTAAAGGCTATTTACTATTAGGAGAACTAATAGTAAACGACCGGAAAAATCCCATGCCAACAAAAAGCAGATAGATTAAATAAACTATCAACGGCTATGAAGCCATCACTCAGATGTACTATTATCTTATGAAAAGGCATAGAGTAGAAAAGAATATGTAATATAGTTTCTATAAGAAGGGCAGGAAATATTAATGGAAGGAAGAAATCTATGTCTTAATGTTTTAATACTAAACCATGTATATATTTTATCTAACTATAAAATAAAATTGATAGAAAAAGTAATCATCCAAAATAAAGATGAAATGAAATAAACAAATACATCCATATAACAAGTTCTGTAACCACAAGAATTTTTTCATGTGATTAAAAATGACATACTAGGGACTAATTATCCCTAGTGTGCTATATTTTAAAACAGAAAGAATAGTAAAACAATCTTAAACTATATTCACTCATAATATTGTTAGTGGAAATACTGGTATTGCTCTTTTGAACTATGAACTGTGTGTATGTGTGTGTGTGTGTGTGTGTGTGTATGTACATAGGTTCACACTATAAAATAAAGCCAACAGGTAATTGCGTTAACATCATGAATAATCAAGCTATTTAGCATAAAAGAAAAAATGAAATATAGAACATAAATGTAGGTGAAGCTGAAAGTCAAGGATGGTGGCTCACATCTGTAATCCCAGCACTTTGGGAGGCCAAGGAGGACCCATCACTTGAGGTCAGGAGTTTGAGATCAGCCTGACTGACATGGTGAAACCCCGTCTCTACTAAAAACACAAAAATTAGCTGGGCATGGTGGTGCACGTCTGTAATCCCAGCTACCTGGGAGGCTGAGGCATGAGGAGCACTTGAACCCAGGAGGTAGAAAACAATGATTTATTTTTCTTTAATATATATATTTAATATATCATATATATATATATATATCTCAGATATATATATCATATATATATATATATCTGAGATATATATATATATGTTCTACCTCTATTCACCGAGAAACTTAGTAGCAATTAGCATCCCTAGTGGCCAGACTGTGGTCTTTGAATATCATATCCTACTAAAAAGAAACTAGGACTTCTTGGCTGATCCAGGTCTGGGGTAAGAAATACATAAAGTGAGCCTGAGAGATCTGGTCATGCCAGCAAACAAAAAAAGTAATCAAATACTATTTGAATAAGACACAAAACCCATCCTAAAAAGGAATGTGATGGATTGAAACTTATCAAAAATGTTAAATTCCTGAACTGATGATGGCTGAAGAAAAAACCCACAACAACCACAGTACTCACTCTCCACCTTCAGAAACACATAAGAAACAGCTCGATGCACATGGACTAAAAGTATACTACCCCCATAGCCTAAAGTAAAATTAAAAAAATAAAGAAATAAAGCTGGCAAAAAAAGAAACATTTAATATATGAACTATATTTCATAGTAGCCAAGTAGTTGATGAGGGAAAGTTTTTTATGGAATTCCAGCTAATAAATTCAAAAGGATTGATAAAATTGAAAAACCTGTATTTTACAACACCTTATGAAGTAAAAAACCTAAGCATCATTACCTAAAGCTAAAAACATTAGTGAATATTTAACAAGGAAACTTAACATGAGAGACCCCATTAATCAATCTTAACATAAATTAAGGATCTTAAAAGATATAGGACCAAATGCAATATATGAATCTTGTTTAGATTTTGATTCAAAAAAAAAAAAACTAGTAAAGACATTTTTGAGACTAACTGGATAATATATGATGTAAAAGAATTGTTGTAATTTTGCTAGCTGTGATAATTATGACATTCCTTAAAGGGGTTGTATCTGTTAGTGACACCTACTGACATATTTGCAGGTGAAACGGCATTACATTTGGAACTGCTTTAAAACTCAAAGAGTGAGACAAGGAGAAGGGGATAAAGATTAAGGAAATTTAGCAAAATATAAATAACTATTGAAACTGGGTGATGAGTCTGTAGGGTTCATTATATTCCTTTATGTATTTTGGGTTTGTTTGAAATTTCTATAGTAAACAGTAAATAACTAATAAGTAAATTGTAATGAAAAACCCTGTGGGGTAGGATTATTAATACCATGTTATTGATAAGCCAAAACTCCACTCCCATGGTGACATGAACTTACCAAAGATTAAGTAAAATTCATAGAGCTAAAACTCAAACATTGGTCTTTTAGAAGTTCAGATATGTTTCCATCGTATTAAGAGTGGCTTCCCTGGAGAGAAATAATAACAAAATATTTAAAATCAAACAATGACCTAGGCTGCAAAAAAGACAAAGAATTTGCATATTTGAGGGTATCACTTGGAAACAAGATAGCTTCTGGGAATACTACAAAGTCCTGTATTTATCCTTTAATCTTCAATGAAATTGACAGAGTATGTCAAGAATTTTCCATTTTATTATAAATCCTCTTAGCGGCTATGGCTTCTATTAAATATTTGTTTCGGCTGAAGTTGATTTGGCAGCAGCAACTCTGCAAGTGGGCTTTTGCAAAATGTGAGTGGAAGTACGTCTCTTACTGGGTCCTCTGAAGTCTTTTCTGGGATTAAGATCTTGGTACAAAACAACATTTAAATGCCTGAAGTAAGAGGAGACACCCACAGGGACAATACGCAGTATGCTTGAAAACCAGACGGAGGATGGTCCTGCCAGGGTAGGGGTCAGCAAACCCCAGCCTGGGAGCTCAATCCGATTTCCTTCCTGTTTGTACAGCCCCGGAGCTAAGAATGGTTCTTACATTTTTGAATGGTTCAACAAAAAATCAAAAGAAGCATGACAGTTCATGGCACATGAAAATTATATGAATTTCAAATTTAGTATTCATAAAAATGTTTGGAAAAAAGTAAAAGGACATTTCATGACACATGAAAATGATGTGAAGTTCAAATGTAGTGCCCATAAATAAAGTTTTACTCTAGCACCACATGCCCATTCATGTATCATATAGTCTGCGCTGCTTTGGCACCACAAACAGCAGAGTTCAGTAGTTGTGACAGAGAAAGTATGTGGCAAGCAATGCCTAAAGTATTTCCTATCTGGCCCTTTAGAGGATATGTTTGCTGACCTCTGGGTTAGGGCTTGGCAAGGAGTGGCGGAAGGACCAGGGGGAAAACAGCGGCAAGCAAAGCAATCAATCTAGCCTGAGTTCGTTTTTTCCCTCCAGTACCATAGTCTTGATCTACAGTCCTATTCGATTGATTTACTTTCATTTCCCTTTTAGTATATTATGCAATGTGTAAACTAACAAATGATAAGAGGTATTTTATCATAGGAATGAATGGCCAATTTAAAAATTGCATTAAGGATTACGTCTTTTATCTTAAAATATACTCTCTTATGCATCTTTGGTTCTTAAAATCAAGGAATTTTGCTTCTTGATCACTGATATTTCTGAAATCATCCACCTATTCCACTCACTTGTTGGGCCATCTTAAACAAGGTACATAAAACCTTAGTCTTCACTTACATAGCTGTCAGATAGGGGTGATAACATCTA
>NW_016107551.1:3086537-3110113 GCF_001604975.1 Cebus imitator | reverse complement strand
TTTTTTGTAGTTTTAGTAGAGACGGGGTTTCACCATGTTGACCAGGATGGTCTCGATCTCTTGACCTCGTGATCCACCCGCCTCGGCCTCCCAAAGTGCCGGGATTACAGGCTTAAGCCACCGCGCCCGGCCGAGTTGTTGCTTTTTTAATGCCTGCTCTCAGGAGGCACTCAATGAACAGTCACTGTCAATAGTGTTGTCCCTGTTATTTTATATTATCAACAGCCACAGAAGACAAGTAGGGCAGGTAGTTCACATCTATCTGGTTACAAAGCTTTATAACTCTATCCATATGAAGTTAAATTCCATTTCTCTCTTTGGTTCAGAAAACTTTTGTACCCACAGTCCCTGATTTGTATAAAGAAATCCAAGGGGAACATAAGCCAACAAAGTCCAAATTGCCATATGGCATTACTATCCTGGAGAAAATCCATGTTAGCATTTTATTTCGGCCAGAAGTAGATTAAGGAGATGAAATTTTCAAAATAAATCACAATCAGTTAATTAAAGTAAGGAAAGACTTTTGTTTGTTTTATGATAGAATGGACTGAAGGCAGCTTACAAGTGGCATCACGCCAAGAGGAGGTATTTCCTAGACAAGGGCCTTGCAAACAGGGCTCCCAGGGAGGAGGCGGAGGACTGCTGAATAGACAGGGCTCTGTCGCCTCAACTTCAACCACAGCAGCTTTGCTTTGTTCTGTCACACACACTGAATTTTTCCATGAGGTTTTCTGTGAAGAAAGAAAGTTCCACAGCTGAAACAGTTTAGAGGCAGCCTGCCTAGTCTCATGGCCCCATTCAGCCACTCCATACCTGTGTGACCTCTGCTAAGTCCCTTAACCTCTCTGTGTCTCAGTTTCCTTAATGGTAAAATGAAAATAATATTATTAACAATAATCAATGTGGGGTTGTTCATTAGTTAATATTTGCCAAGCACTTATAACAGCACATATAATATATAATAAATGATTTGTACATATTTGTCAAATGAGTACATAAAATATGAAACCATTATTCACAATTAAGGCTGACAAGCAATCTGAGTAGTTTTCTTTCTCACAGGAAAGAAACAGGCTATATTTTAAATAACCTGCGGACTGAACTGGCCTATGAAGGAAAAATTGCTTTCGAGGACTTTAAGACTAGCAAATCCATTGTACAAATTCCTTATTGCTGATGCACCATAATTTGTCAGTTTCCTCAGTCAATGATGCTAACATCTAATGAAGAGTTTACAATCTACAAAACAATGCACACACATTATTGTGAATTGTAATCCAAGTGATAAACCACCACACCACCAGGCACCCGAGAGAATCTAACTATACCTCATGCTCCAGTTAATGACATGAAAATAGCAGAAGTATTATACAATAAACATACACAAGCGCCTGTTACGGGTTGAATTGTGTCCTTCCTCTAATTTTATGTTAAAGTCTTAACCCCTAGTTTCTCAGAATGGGACCTTATTTGGAAATAGGGTTTTACAGATGTAATTAGTTAAGTAAACATGAGCTCATAGTGCAGTAGGGTGGATCCCTACTCCAATATGACTGATGTGCTTATCAGGAGAGATGTGGCAGAGATGAGAACACCGAATCCCCTGTGAAAATGAAGGCAGAGATCTACTGATGCTTGTATATGCCAAGAAACACCAAAGATTACTAGCAAACCACCAAGCAGGGCAGAGGCAAGAAACAGATCTCTCTCACAGCTCTCAAGAGGAACTAACCATGTAGATACATTGATCTTGGACTTCTAGGCTTTAGAACTCAGAGATGATCCATTTCCATGTTCAAGCCACACTATGTGTGGTATTTTGTTAGAGCACCCCTAGAAAAGGATTATAGGCACTGTTGATAGTCTAGAGACTGTAACAAGGGTGTTTCCTTTCTTTACTTAACCCTTGATTCATATATTGAGAGACTAAATATTTATTGAAAGCCACTGTGTTAGGAGCTGTGGCTACAGGGCTGAGCCAAAGACCCTAATTTCATGGGATTTTCAGTATAGAGGGAGAGGCAGACATTAAACAACAAGTAAATATAGAGGGGGTCTAAACAAAGTTGTGATGAGTGATATGAAGAAAAGCAGATCAAGGGACTCAGGGTAAAAGGAGATGCTATTCTATACGAGTGGTGAGGAAAGCTGACCTGAGGAAGCAGTATTTGAGCAAAAGATGAAGAAAGTAAGGTGCAAGTCATGTGGCTCTCTTGGATCTAGGAGAAGAGAGTTCCAGGCAAATGGGAAGGCAAGAGCAGAAACTGGCATGTGCCTAGAGTAGTGGTTTTTGTTTTGTTTTGCTTTTGAGACAGAGTCTCACTCTGTTGCCCAGGTCTGAGTGCGGTGGCATAATCTCAGTTTACGTCAACCTCTGCAATTCAAGAGATTCTTGTGCCTCAGCTTCCCAATTAGCTGGGATTACAGAGGTGCACCACCATACTCAGCTAATTTTTTTGTATTTTTAGTAGAGAGGGGGTTTTGCCATGTTGGCCAGGCTGGTCTCAAACTCCTGGCCTTAAGTGATCCACCCACGTTGGCCTCCCAAATTGTTGGGATTACAGGTGTGAGCTACGATGCCCAGCCTCTAGAGCAGTGTTCTAAGAACACCACAGCACAGAGCAAAGCCTACCATTTTCTTTTCTTTTAATGTTGCAAGATCTTTTTCTTTTTTACCTAAGCTTTTTGAGACTTCCAGTTTGTCTAAGGAGTTGTCTCCTGGGCCACATTAAAACGGGTCTAGCCGTTGCTATTATGGATCCCCCAGGATTGAAGCAAAGACAGAGTGAAGCTGTCAGGTACTGCAAAAGTGTAAACAACTGACCCCAGGTCCGCCCAGAAAAGGGGCAACAAAGTCTGGTTGACTGCACAGAGGTATTCTCCACTCACTTCTGGGGTCTGCTGATTGAAAAGCACCATGCTGGATGTCTGGCAGGTTTTGGCTAGCTAGCACTTGAATCTCCTTCCCAGATATGCTGAGGCACCATCTGTATGAGTCTTGCAGGAAAGGTCCCTTGTTCATGCTCACTCCCTGGAGCTGGAGCATAGGGACAGTACCTAGAATCAGCCAATGAGAGCCCGTGCTGGAAGTGCAACTCAGGGACTGGCCATCTGGCTGGTTGGAGCTGGCGGCAGTGGAAATCCAGTCATTATTCAAGAAAGGCAGAGGTCTCTGATACAGAGTGGTGCTTCTTGTCCAAGTGGCAGGAAATTCAGTGGCAGTATCCAGTGGCCAGTAGCTGTGTCAGGAGGATCCTAACCCCTTCATCCCACAGTCTGATTTCACTGGTGTCCTAGCATATGAGATCCTCCCATTTTCCAAACCTAATTTTTCAACATTCCCATCAATTCCAGTAGCTGCTCCATGTTCTCTCAGTAAATTATTCTTCTACTAAGTCAGCCGGAGTCAGTTACTCTGGGTTGCAATCAAGAGCCCTGCTTGGTTTTAGCAGTTTCTGAGTTGTCAGGTTTTCATTTCCTGGTTCTAACAGATTATTTGTTCATTTTTGATCACTATTTTATAGAGCTTGGATATTAGAAACTGAAAATGTTACTACAAAAGTGCCACAAAGATAATTCGGTTATATGAGGGAAAACAGTGAACGTATTTCCAAACCCTGATAAGACTAACCATGTCCTGAATACTAAATAGCACACCTGTTCTGCAGCTACATTACACAGCACAATGGTGACATCCAGTGTCAGCTGGCTAAATCTCAGGTGACTGTGCAGTTTACCTGAAAATGATGCACAGTATACAAAAGACATGCATGTTAACACTGTACTCAAGTTCTGTTTTGAAATAATAATTAAGTTTTGGCTAAGTAGAATTAATTTTATTCAACTACATGCTACTCATTTGTATATACACAGATATTATAGCCAGTGTTATAGAAAATTCTTAGACATAAGATAAAAGCTATTTTGGGGTAAAAATGAAATATTGATGTAAATACAATGTACGAATATCTATTGACAAAGCATGTACCATTTACCAAAACATTTTTCATATATTGCCAAAATTAATCATTACAACAGTGTGTTATAATTATCTTCAGTGTGTGTGTGTGTGTGTGTGTGTGTGTGTGTGTGTGTGTGGCACAAAAAAGGGATGTAAGTTTTTCAAAGTTATAAGAACCTCATCAACTGAACAGATAGGTTGACCCCAAATTCAGATGTCTTTGTAATGAAATAGTCTATCCTCATAGTTCACTGGCATAATTTGAAACAATGAAAAAGAGCTTAAAGTTTCAGCCAGTCCTCAGCAACTAAACTGCAAAGAGGTGCAGAGCACAGGTCTCCCTTCCCATCTGGAGAAGAGTGGGAAAGAGGGGCCAGGATTTTGTTTTGTTTTTTGAGAGGGAGTCTCCCTCTGTTGCTCAAGCTGGAGTGCAGTAGCATGATCTCAGCTCACCACAACCTCCGCCTCCCAGATTCCAGAGATTCTTCTGCCTCAGCCTCCCAAGTAGCTGGGACTACAGGTGCACGCCACCATGCATGGATAATTTTTGTATTTTTAGTAGAGATAGGGTTTCACTATGTTGGCCAGGCTGGTCTCGAACTCCTGACCTAGTGATCTGTCTGCCCCAGCCTTCCAAAGAACTGGGATTAAAGGCTTGATCCCAGTAATCCACTGCTCCAGGCCCAGGATTTGTTAAGTGAAGACTATATTCCAGGTAGGGTATGCTCTCTATAATACTTCTCACATCTGCCCTAAGGTCAGTATTATTCCCGTTTTGCTGATGAAAAGCAAGGCTCAACAAGATTAAGCAAAGATAGCTAGTTGGTGGCCATTGGATCCCAAGCCATGAGTTGTCTGGCTCTTTCTCATGAGTCTGCTAGCTCCTTCTAACTTACCACTTTGCCTCCTGCTACATTCTGAAGGAGTTTCTAAGCCTTACTTCTTGGGCTCAAGATAGTTTAAGAATCAAGGTTTTCCAAAGCAGGTCACTAAGTAACAGTCACAGAACTCCTGTTGGGAGATTCCAGGTGTGTCCTTCAGGAGCCTGAACAGATATCGTTGTCCCAGTAGATTTATTCCATGAACAAATGCAATTTGACGGCATGGCTTAAAAACAAGGGATTTGGACTCAGTTGTTCTGCCTACAAGACTCTGTTCCACTTCCTCACCAGCTGGGAGGTCTTTGAAAGTCATTCAAACTCCCTAAGCCTTGGTTCCTCAACAGAAAATTTTAGATGGGAATGCCAACTTTCTCAGAGTTCTATGAGGATTAAATGAGATAATGCATGAAAAGCGCTTAATGGAATATCTGACCTATAATGCACATTAAATTAATATTAAATAATAATATTTATACTCACAACTTATTGTGGACATTTGCTTGCAGGACATGATTTGAAAGTGTCAATTCCCAAGCTCAGTTTGCCCTTCACTATTCCTTCCTTACCGCATCAGCCAATTATTCTTCCTGATTTGAACTTCTCTATTAACAAGTCAACACAAAAGCTGGTTAACACTTGCCAGTCAAGAAAATATAAAAAGGAAGCTGAAGTTAATGATATATGTCACAGTCACTTGCAGCATTTACAGGATGCCCTTTTAGAAAATGTCATTTGTGATGCTATAAAATATTTTAAGAGTGAACAGTCCAGAAATTTGTAAAATACCTACAGTTTTCTGAGCTTGTCCTGGATTATTTTAGCTTGAAGATAATTTACATCACTTAAAAAATTATCCAGCAAGGGGGAAAAAGGAAACCAGACCAGGTCTGGTGAGTATGTGCAACAGTTGGAACTCCTGTCTGTTGCTGATGGAAATGGAAGATGAGCAGCCGCTGTGGACAATAGCTTGGCAGTCTCCCAGACAGTTAAATACATAGTATACAACCCAGAAACCCCACGCTTTGGTATTTATCTGAGTGAAATGAGAAGTTATATTCTATAAAACCTGCATACAAGTGTTCATAATTGCCAAACACTGTAAACAATTCAAATGTTTACCAACAGGTAAACACAACCCCTCATTAAGAAGGAATGGACCAGGCACAGTGGCTCACACCTGTAATCCCAGTACTTTGGGAGGCCAAGGCAGGCAGATCAACTGATGTCAGGAGTTCGAGAGCAGACTGGCCAACATGGCAAAACCCCATCTCTACTAATTAACAATACAAAAATTAGCCAGTCGTGGTGGTGCACGTCTGTAATCCCAGCTACTCAGGAGGCTGAGGCACAAGAATCACTGCACCTGGGAGAAGGAGGTTGCAGTGAGCTGAGATTGTGCCACTGCACTCCAGGTTGGGTGACAGGGTGAGACTGTCTCAAAAAAAAAAAAAAAAGGAAGGAACTATAGATACACACAACAACATAGATAAGTGTCAAATGCATCATGCTAACTGAAACAGCCAAATTCAAGGGACTACACAGCCTATGGTTCCATCTATTTGACATTCTACAAAAGTGAAAAGTAAAAACTATAGGCATCAAAAGTGATCAGTGGTTGCTTGGGACTGACAGTAGGGAAAAGGTTGACCACAAAAGAAACACATAGGACTTTGGGGTGGGGAAATATATCTTGTTAGTGATCATGGTTCTATGATTATAACAATTTCCCAAAACTTACAATACTCCACACTGAAAAAGGTGAATTTGTACACTGTTATTTAAAAAATAGTAATCTGGCAGAATGTAGAAAAAACAACACACAATTGAGATTTCAAAATCCAAGAACCCTCACTGATTTTATTAGAACTAACTGAAAGCCAAAATTAGCTGGATTTGATTTTCTTCATTCAAATTATTGACCCCCAAAATAAGAATGTAAATGATAAATATACATATATAGCAATGGAATCAGGATTGTTAAAAACAGCAGGCAACTGGGCTGCTGATTCTAGCTCATGCTACAAGACTAATCAATTAAAGTTGGCATTCAGCATGACAGAAACAAGCAAAGCCTTTTAAACATTTTTTAAAACTTAATCATAAGCACTGTTTATTAAAGGTGATAAAGTAGAAGGAAATATATATTAATACCTAAGAAATAGAATATTTGCAACAAGCTTTAAATATAATTCATGAACCTAGACCTTTTTCTAATAGCTTTCTAGATGCACAATATGTTTTCATTCTTCATATTTGTCCATCTGCACATATGCTGTTGGATCAGTGATGAAAATATCTACTTATTCAGGGCCTGAAACAGTCAGGACCATAATTTTCTTTCTTTATTTTGTTTTTTTGAGACAGAGTCTCCCTCTGTCACCCAAGCTGGAGTGCGTGGTGCAATCTCGGCTTACTGCAACCGGGTTCAAGGTTCAAGCAATCTCCTACCTCAGCCTCCCAAGTAGCTGGAACTACAGGTGCATGTCACCACGCCCAGCTAATTTTTGTATTTTTATTAGAGACATGGTTTCACCATGTTGCCCACGCTGGTATCAAACTCCTGACCTCAGGTGATCCACCCGCCTCAGCCTCCCAAAGTACTGGGATTATAGGCGTGAGCCACCCACCACGCCCTGCCATGACCCTAATTTTCATCACCACCTTCGCCCACCCTCCCACACCATAAAGATGTTTGCCTTATCCAAGAGCAGCATCTTACCAAAATCCAGGTGTTAATAGAAAGATAGAAGTGTCAGAGGCAGCTTCTCATTTTGGGTAAAACAAAGTTCCTGTATCAGATCACAACAACATAAGTGACCTCATCAAAATAAAGAGCAGGTTTTACAGCTCAATACTAATCAAGCCTTCTTCCTCTTTATGAACCAACATAGCATGATGAATGTCTCCACCCTGATCCTGATCCCTGGAGTATATGAAAGTGAGAACAATAAAGATGAATTTCTGTAGATGGTAAATACCTCTCAAGAGATACTTGGTGTAAAATCGTCAGTGTAAGGCTAGAAAAAAAATGTATTTGTTTTAGAATTTTAAAAATCCTTACCAAGGAAACAAAGGGATATTACCAATTGAGATTGATTACTCCATCCAGTCACACACAGATCATCAAAACAGTAGTACTATTCTCACTTAGGAGTTTTACAAAGTTGTTTTGACATTTCAAGCAGAAAAAAACGAGTTGCAAATGAAGACATTCAGCTTTGGAAAACGATATTATTTAACCTATGTTGTCTTCTTTTCAAATTGTAGATGTTAAAAAAATCTTTTGCAATCTAAATTGCCAATAAAATAGACTTCAAGGGCTGGGCCCAGTGATTTACATCTGTAATCCCAGCACTTTGGGAGGCCAAGGTGGGAGGATTGCTTAAGGCCAGGAATTGGGGGCCAGTCTAGGTAACACAGTGATACCCAATCTACAAAAAAAAATAATAATAATTAAGCTTGCTGGCACATTCCTGTAGTCCCAGTCATAGAGGAGGCTGAGGCAAGAGGATCACTTGAGCCCAGGAGTTTGAAGCTTCTGTGAGCTAGGATCCTGACACTTCACCCCAGCATGAGTGACAGAATAAGACACTGTCTTGAAAAACACAAAAACAAAAATAGACCTCAAGTTAATCTGATGCTCTTTTTTCTTCCCCAAAAGGAACTTGGAATTTATGTAGTAACTTAAAGGTACTCAGAGAGACATTGTCTTCTTTTTAGGCTCACAGAACTGACTAGATTTTTATAAAAGGATTTCAGTAAACTAGAGAAATCTCTCTAAGAGGATCTCTAAGCATAAATTGTCAAGCATGACCCACATCCCTGAAAATTGCATTTGCCATAATAGTTAGCATAAAGCAGGGTCAATGGAGATTTATAAGAAAACAATTCTGGCTTGGAACTGCTGTTCCAGTTTTCCGATTCCTAATAAGGGTATACCAAAAGTCAATGTTCTTGGAAAGTTAAGAAGTTCCTGTTTCTTTGTTTCTTTGTTTTAGGCAGAGTCTCACTCTGTCGCCCAGGCTAAAGTGCTGTGGCACCATCTCGGCTCACTGCAACCTCCACCTCCCAAGTTCAAGCAATTCTCTTGGCTCAGCCTCCTGAGTAGCTGGGACTACAGGCACATGCCACCACACCCAGCTAATTTTTAAAAATATTTTTAGTAGGGAAGGGGTTTCACCATGTTGGCCAGGCTGGTCTCCAACTCCTGGCCCCAAGCGATCCACCTGCCTCAGCATCCCAAATTACTAAGGAAAGTTAAGAAGTTCTTAATGTTGGTTTGTTCTCTAGACAGTTATACACACACACACACAAAATAACTGCTTAATAGCAACCTCGTTGCTTAACTCTTGGCATTCATATTTAAAATTATAGAAGAGAGTCAAAGCATCAAATAAGATGTTGGCTCATATCAGTTATTCCCAAATTATCCTACCATGGATGCTGCACCAATGTATCTGTTTTACCACGCAAATGTAATTGCAGAAACATCTGCCAAATGGTGAACAAAATGTGGTGTAGCCATGATATGGAATAAATACTAGTTAAGCAATAAATAGGAACCAACTACAGATACACGTGACAACCTGAATAAACCTCAACAACTATTCTAACTGAAAAAAGCCAGATGCTAAAGGCTATATATTGTACGATTCCATCTGTATGAAATGTCCAGGAAAGGCAAATCTAAACAGACAAAATAGATTAGTGGTTGCGTGAGGCTGGGGGTAAGAATGGTGAGTGACTGCAAACAGGCCCCAGGGATGTTTGAAGGATGATGAAATGATCTAAAATTGGATTGTGCCAGTGGTTGTACCATTTGGTAAATTTACCAAAAATCATTGAATTACACACTTGGATGTGTTTTATAGTAGGTAAATTATACCTTCAATAAAGATGTTTAAAGAAAAAAAAAGAGGAAAAGTAAGAATAACTTGAATAAAGATGCTGTTTTCCTCTGGGGGGAAATATAATTGTAGTCATATTTTTCTAATTTACACCAAAAAATAATTTAATGGATAGATATTTTTCAGTTTTAAATTTTTTGTTCATTAATTTTTGTCTCTAGATTATTGTCAGCCATACTACAAGTTTAGTTTTTATTTAATTTGCATGAAATTGATACTTAGCTATTTTAGGTTAATATTTCATAACATCAAACCTGGAACACATGATTCCTAAGTTCTTCCCCAACCTAAACAAAAAGAAAACCACTGAGCAGAATAATATGTGAGCTCCTCTATCATTTTTAGATTTGAGTATTTAAATTAGTGTAAGGGAATATGTGATTTGAAACTAATTTAGTTTCAGTCACTGTCCAAATTGAATGGATCATTGATGTGGTCTGCAAATCTATGCACTTGACTTGGGGTGGCCTGGAAGACTCCAACATAGTAAATTCCAGGAGGACAGAGATGTGTCTTATTTACACAGGGCTGTGTTTGGCCCAGACCCGACTTCCCCTCCCACCTGGTTGGTTCTCCCACACAGAACACAGTGCTCTCAATAAATATTGTTTCAATGAATACATGAATAGGCCCACAAATTTACAGATGCACCAGATAGCTTCTAAAACTGAATGTACACACACAGAATGTACACACACATACTCTCTCTCTCTCTCTCTCTTTTGTTTTCCAAACTCACATATATAGCTGTTTTTGTGCTTAGTAAATGACCTTCATTTAAACCTGTTAGTAAATTCGTGGTAAAATTTTGCCATTATGAAATGTTTTCAATCGATACATGGCCATATAATTTGGATGTAAATATCTCAGTTGGAAAGACGTGAAACTACTGCTTTAAAAGACTTTTATGTTCCCATCAAAATCTTCAATTCTTTCCCTTTGCAGTCATTATTCCAAGCAAATGTACACC
The DNA here is from genome assembly GCF_001604975.1 of Cebus imitator. Taxonomy (NCBI): domain Eukaryota; kingdom Metazoa; phylum Chordata; class Mammalia; order Primates; family Cebidae; genus Cebus; species Cebus imitator. The sequence continues at coordinate 3,099,394 of NW_016107551.1, read as the reverse complement.
TCATTTTTTAGCTTTGTCTAAATCTAGCTATGTTTATTAGCTTTGGCCAAAATTTGGATGCTGTAAATAAATAAGCTAGCAAATAACATGCCTATCACTAATTTGAATAACATGCCTATCACTAATTCACAAAATAGCACCTGTACTAATTTCAAAAATCTCTTTCTAGTTAGGACAAGGTATCAATTTATTTTGTAAATAATAAGAGGTAAGAACCTTCTTATGAGGTCAGCCTGGAAGTACGGTTGTTTTCATTCTTTCTGCAAATATTTGAGGAACCACACAGGGATACTCCCTGCCTTGGGCAGAAATCCCTCTGTGTCAGGGGCCTTCACTCTAGCTGGGGAAAAGCTTAACAACAGCACCAATTGTGTCATCCGGGGTATCTAACACTCCTGCCCAGCTCACATTTCTGGAAAACCAGACTGCTGTAGCTCTGAATATTTAATAGCATTAGGTCAGATCAAAAGGACAAATTATCTCCTTCCTATCGCAAACACAGAATAATTCCTTTTAGTATTCTGACACTTCATCCAATCTATATACACCAAAGAAGTTTTGATTCCTAAAATAAAACAATTACAATATAATGGGGAACAGATACTTATGTACAGGGCTTGTTGCTTGTTCTGATCCTTACATTCAATTTTGTCTTCCCTTCCAAAAAGGCTAAAAATTCACAACTACGTCATCACCCAATCTGAAAATGACACTTGCACAGTCCCATACTATTTTTTAGTAAGACAAAAGCGTTGCTTTGTCTAGCCGCCCAGCACGCTGTAACTTCCAGCTCTAAAATCTTGTGATGCCTACACAACGTTAAGGAAACGGTCAAGCAATGGACTGCTCTTTCTACTACACCTGCAGCTGCAGAAGTCCTTACAAATGAATGAACACAGCCACCTTCATTCATCTCTGCTCTTAAAAAAATGCGAGCGCAGTAATGTGTCAAAGTCATCATACTGAAGTTCCCAGGTCAGGGCGTTTACCGAAGGGGTTTTCTCCAAGGCCACTGAAATTAGCGGGCAGAAATCTCGGGGACCCCTGATAAACGGATTGTATAACATCAACCTAAGTAAATAATCAGGTGTGCGCCCAGCTAAAGAGGGGTTCCCCTCTGCGGAAAAGCAACTCTTCCCAGGGGAGAAGAAACTTCTCGCCCAGAAATCCGAGCCCAGAACCCAGGTTTCCAGGGAGGGTTACCCTCTTCACCAAGGACCCTTTTACAGGAAATGTCCTTGGCGCCAGGAGCTCCGCTGGGGGAAGCCGCTGGAAAGGCACTTGGACACCACACACCTGGCGGGGATGCCGCAGCGTGCTGCAGAGACCAGGCCCGCAGGTGGCCAGACTCGCCTACCTTGGGGGACTCCCAGCCGGCGCGGGGTCCCAGTGCTGCTTCTCCCCTGGGCGTTCGGGCCTTGGGGCCACGGCCGGCTGCCAGGGTCCTGCGAGTGCAGCCGCCACCACCCGCAGGTTTGACTCCGCCCGGCGGGGCGCTCCCAGGGCAGAGTCCGGCGCCGGTGAGGCTCCGGGGAGGAGTCGCGGGACTTGCACGCCCAGCGCTGGAGAGTCAGACTCTGCTCCTCAAGCCCCTCGCTAGGGTGCTGTGCATGGGGGTGGGGATGATCGGCTGCTGCTTTACAAGAAGGTTATATTTGTACCCGAAGATCATAAACTTTTATTTTTAAAATAATTTTTTGATTTTATAGTTTTTGGCATAAATTTATGGAGTACAAGTGTATTTTTTTGTTGTTTTTAATAAAACTTTCTTTTGGAACTTAAAAAAAGTTGCAAAACCAGTACAGAGAGTCCTCTATATACCCCTCAGCTGATGTCTCCTAATTATGGCTTCCATAACCATGGCACATTTGTCAAAAGTAGCAAATTCACATTGGGCCAGGCGCGGTGACTCATGCCTTGTAATCTCAACATTTTGGGAGGCCAAGGCAGGCGGGAGGATCGCTTGAGCTCAGGGGTTCGAGACCAGCCTGGGCAATATAGCAAGACCTCGTTTCTACTAAAAATATTTTTTTAAAAGAAATTAACATTGATCTGCCACTATTAACACTACTCCAGACTTAATGTAGCTTTCGCTGGCTTTTTGGCTAACCATTCTCCTTTTCAGGATCCCGGGAGGGATACCACACTGCATTTAGTTTCCTGTGCCCTTTGTCTCCTCCAATCCATGACAGTTTCTCAGTCTTTTCTTGGCCTTGACAGCTGTAAGGAATTCTGGTAAAGTATTATGAGAAAGTATTCTGGTAAGGTGTAATTTTGTGGAGTACCTCAACACCCAGTCATGTGGGTGTTGTCTAACGTTTTTTTCTTATGATGAGACTCGGGGGATGAAAGCCACAGAGATGAATTGCCTTCCCCATCGCATCCTCTCAGGGACCATGGCACAATGGCCACATGACTTATCACTGGTAACTTTACACTGATCCCTCAGTTAAGGTTGTGTCTGCCAGGTTTCTCTAATGCAAAGCTGTTTTTCTCTTTCCATACACTCTACTCTGAATGGCAGTCACTCAATTCAACCCACACTCAAGATAAGGGCAAGATTAAACTCCATCCCAGAGGAGGGAGTATCTACATATTATTATTTAGAATTATTGTGTAAGAAAGATTTGTTCCATCTCTCTTGTTTATTAAATCATTTGTTTATGTCAGTATTTGTTATGTCAGTATGGACTCATGTATATTTATTTTATACTTTGGGACACAATTCAATACTACATTATTTATTTTGTTGCTCAAATTGTTCCAGCTTTGCCCACTGGGAACTTTTTTAGGTTGGCTTTGTGTTTCTCTGAAAGTTCATAAACTTTTAGGATTCTGGGGAAAAAAAAAAAAAGTGTATTTTCTCCCCCGACTCAACATTTAACAGATTGAGAAAACTGCAACCCAAATCCTTCAGTATCCAAGGGCTTTTCAGAATCTTCCTAGGAAACCTGCAATTACTGATTCCCACCACAGTTAGAGAGAAATGTTATTGTTTTTCCTAACAGATTAACTTGTGGATTGTGACCCAATTGGAGAAGTGAAAGTTGATGGCTCTTAGTTAATTTTTTTGTTAACTAATCCTTGAGGTTATGTAAATAGATGTATGTATATTTACACAAAAATCATGTTCCAAAGATAGCCATGGATGTTTACTACAAGCTTAAGCATTGAAGAAATCCAGCTGTTGAGAATCATTTGTTACATTTCTTTGGTTTGCTAATGTTTGCCTTTGCAAGTTGGTTCCATAAACACCACATTTCCTCTTTCTGAGCTTGGCTTTTGCTCAGCATTTGACACTGCCTGCTTTCTGAGACTTGTCTACCTCTCTTCCTGGCCTTGACCCTTCCTGGAGAGGGAAATTAGCCTGGGTTGAGCTGGGTAAACATAGGATGGATTGTCCAGAACTGCCAAGCTAACTCATTTTCTATCTTTCAACTATTTTTAATAAAATTAGTAAGAAAAGTAAGAGCTAAAGGAAAACATTTCATACCTAAGTCTCACTGTATCTGCTATGGACGGAATGATTTGTATTCCCCCCCAAAAATTCATATAGTGAAATCCTAATCCCCAATGTGGTGGTGAAAGTGGGGTCTTCGTGAAGTCATTAGGTAATGAAGGTGAAGCCTTCATGAATGGATTTTAGTGCCCTTATAAGAAGCAACAAAAGGCTGGGCACGTTGGCTCATGCCTGTAATTCCATCTCTTAGGGAGGCCAAAGCAGGTGGATTGCTTGAGCCCAGGAGTCTGAGACCAGCTTGGGCAATGTGGCAAAACCTCATCTCTACAAAATATGCAAAAATTAGCCAAGCATGGTGGTGCACTCCTGTTGTCCCAGCTACTCAGGAGGCTGACGTGGGAGGATCACTTCAGCCTGGGAGGCAGAAGCTGCAGGGAGCTGAGAGTATACCACTGCACTCCAGCCTGGGCAATAGAGTAAGACTCTGTCTCAAATAAAGAGAGGGAGACAGAGAGAGAAGAGATCTCTGTCATGTGAGGACACAGCAAGAAAACAGCCATCTGCAAACCAGGAAGCAGGCCCCCCACAAACACCACATCTCCGGGGGCCTTGATCTTGGACTGCCCAATCTCCAGAGCTGTGAGAAATAAATAATGGTGGTTAACTGTGGTTTAAGCCAGTTTAATACTAGTCTATGTTATTTTGTTATAGCCCCTGGAACTGAGACAATATCCCATAAGAAATTGAAAAGGTCAGAGATGAAGCTGAGATTTTTGTGTATGTTTCTCGGGGAAGAGGGGAGGCTTTAAGTGAACTGGTCATTCTAATTAGGATGAAATCATAATTTTATTTCATAGTTCTGCAAACAGACTATTTCCTCAGTAATTTTAATAAACCTGTTCTGGAGGGGAGTAGCGAAAACTCAGGATTTCATAAGAGTGTGGAATTACAATATATTAGCAACCTCCAGAGGAAAGCTCAAGAGAATCTATAAACTGTTATTAATTTAAAACTTCAGCAGTGTGTCTCAGAGCTTGGATATTGGAGGGTTAGGGATGAGGCAGGGATTGATGTTTATGAATTTCTCTTACAGCGATTGCCTTTGATTATTATTTTTGTGACCTCATATGTACAAACCATTTAAAATTTTCTAGACCTGTATACCTCCATGCTTTAAGATTATCCACATTAAGAAAAAGTATTACTATTATGTAATTTTCAGAATAGCTTTGGTTGGGTCTGATAGAGATTAGGTGGGAACTAAAGCATCCCCAAACCCCCAGGGTGCCCGCGTTGAATAAATCCCTTCTCCTACTCGCTCCATTAAAAAGAGGAGGGGTTGAGGTGCAGAAGAAAGCAGCAGATGCAGTCTCCTCTCCTGAAGAACTACAAATTGTCACCCACGTTGAAAGAGGGTCTGATTGTAAATCTAATACCCTGCATTGTGATATTGAGAGCCTGTGGCTTGTGGCATTTGAACCCAGGCTCCTAGTTGAAATCACTGTTGTTTATCTCTGTTCAAGGACTATTTGCTGAAAGGAAAAGGGGTGTGTCTGTGTGCGTGTGTGTGTGTGCCTACATGCATGTGTGTGCATTTAGTGCAATTTCATTTTATTTTAAATTTGCATTTAAAATGTATTAAAATTATTTTATTTTAAATTTGCATTTAAAATATATGTGTGTGTCTATACACACATACATATATTTAGTGCAATTTTAAATGCAAATTTTACTGTCATTCCAGCCTCTAACACATGCGCGCACACACACACACACACTAACACACACCAATCTTTAAAATGCTTCCTTGCCTCCTCATGAGCTCTTATTGAAAGCCTAAACCCTCCCCCAGGGAGAGAAGTTGCTCCCGTCTGTCCCATCCAACCTTCCTGCTTCATCTTTGCCACATTATTTTTCAACAAGGCTGATTTGTGTTCCAAACCAACTCTTGTTTCTTACCTTATTCCCTTTTTTGTTCTTGTCTCACCCTCCACCCCCAGCTCCATAGACTAGGATGTTCTTTCTCCTCCTCTTTGACCTGGAAACTCTTTCTCCATTTATTTCCTATGTATAAGAAAACCTTCCCTGAGCTCCCCAGTTTATGTTGGGTGTCCCACTTAGGTCTTCCCGTAAAGTGCTGGATGCATTGCATTTGCTGTTCTATTAGTTTTCTGTGGCTACTGTAACAAATAACCATATTCGATTGCTTACAACAATGCATACTTTTTGTTACAAAGTTGTGTAGGTCAGAAGTCTGTCATCGTAAGAGTAAAATCAACTGTTCCTTACTGGAGCCTCTTGTGGAGAATTTGTTCCCTTGCATTTTCCAGGCTTTCCTAGAGGCTCTCTGCATTTCCCCACTCACGGCCCCTTTCTACATCTTCAAAACCAGCAGCACACCTCCCTCTGGCTCTGTCCCACTTTCACTTATAAGGACCTTTGTAACAACATTAAGACCAACTAAATAATCCAAGATAGTCTCCCCATCTCAACATCCTCAACTTGATCACATCTGCAAAGTCTCTTTGCCACGTAAGGTAACATATTCACAGGTCCTGAGGATTAGGACATGGACTTCTTTGTGGGAGGGCACTATTCTGCCTACCATAGTTTTGTCCCTAGGTCACTTCATAATTCAAACATTAATTAGGTTTTGTTATTAAATATTTTTTGTAAGGTACAAAATCAAGAAGGCTTTGCAAAATTATAAAGGAGGCTTGCTCCTGTCACTTTTTTGGTGATGCCTCTGCCTGCCTTTCCCTTCTGTCCTTTCACATTCCTGTGACACCCCCATAATACCACCCTAAGGAGTTCCTGGTATTGGATAATTTTCCAACTTCTTCCTCCTCTCCCATACCTACAGCCTTTCTACACTTTCTGTGACTTGTGGGAAGGAAAAGGAAATGCAAACGTGGAAGTTACAGCATTGATCTTGACAAAATTTAACTCTATGAGCACCCCAAGTCTTGCATTTTGAGCTCCGAGCTCACAATGGAGCTCATTGCTAGAGAAACCACAGTGTACCTAATGCCTCTCACAAGCTTAGGACAAAACTCCATCTACTCTACACGTGTCACAGCTGATGTGCTAAGTGTTGGGGTCCATTTTGCAATTTTATATTTCAAAGAGTTTGCACTTTAAATGGGTAGGTCACATATATGCACATAAAAATACCTATAAATGTAATTACACAATAAGCTCAAGTATTCCAAACAATAAATCATCACTGAGCATTAACAAAGTTACTAAGTACTAGAAGACTAAGAGAAACTACTGACTCTAGTTGGTGTTCTAGGCAAGGCCTCAAGAGGAGGTAGGCTTGGCATTGTGTTTTTGAGCATAATTACCATGTAATTCTGGGAGGGCATGGAAGCCTTTAAGGGTCAGACACAGCTAAAGGCATGGAGGCAAGTCAATGTTCAGGCAGATTGAGAATCTACTAAGTAGACCGGTCCAGCCAGACCACAGGAGACTAACGGGAGATAAAGCAGAGATATATAAGCAAGTCTTGAGTGATAAAAAAGAAGTACAGGAAATACATTTTTCTTGTCCATTTCTGCTCTGAGAGGAGGGGAAAAATATTGTAGGAACTGAAACTCTGGTTATTGAATGAGTTCATGAGTGAAATAATTAGCCAATTCTTATAAACAATACATGAATGTCTACTTATATACACAAGGCTGTCTATACAGGTGAATCTTTTTCTAAGACTCCTTTCACATAATAGGCACAGAAACCATGACATAACCAAGAGTAACATTCAGAATATACACCTATGGGTTGAGCAGTCGTACTGACTAATCAGAAATGCTGCCAGCCGTAATAGACAACTGGCAGGTATGAACCCATGTGAACCAACAGAAAGTCAGCCCTGGACATCATTATTTAAACTGATTGTTGCTTTCTTAGCAAAACTAGATATCCTTTTGGAAATGCCTTTTCAAAGCACCTAGCTGGAGTCAATAGTTCTGATTTCTGTAAACTTTATTTCTGTTGATGAGCTTGATTCACTTTATCTTAATAGTAGCTAGAATAATAAAACTTCCCTCTTCATTGTGAGCCCTTACCCCTGAACAAAGAAAGCATAGAGAATGGTGAAAGAACACATGAGGGTTGAGATGTGTACTCTAAATTCAGGTATTTCTAAGTTTGGAGGAGGGACGTGGAGCCCAGGATAAGGCTATAGGAATGCTGTGTTAGACAAGTTTATTGGTTATAGGTAGAGCCTAAATTTCAAGATTACTTGTCTTTGCTATTTGTTCATCTTCTCTTCCTTTATTCTCCTGCTATCTTCAGTTGATAAAGACAATTTCAATGTTAACTTCAGAAGCTCATGTTGGTTTGTTTTTATTTCTTCAGCTGGGATAGAAGAAAGCTTACTGTATTCCCAGGCCAAATAAGATGAATTTTCTTTAATTATCCACTCTAAACATGTCTACCTGCTGTAATAAGAACTATAACTTCACAAATTATATTTGCTTGTTTTTAAAGGTATTCTCTAAGAGTCTATGGGATTTTGGCTTTCTATCCTTTATGCAACAGCAGTGTTTTGGGGGATAATTGTGGTTTGGTACCTATATCCCTGTTTCTTGGGTTTTCTTTTTCTTTGAAATATTACCTTTCTTGATGGTTTGGTGAGTGGTTGGTATCAAAATAAAAATTATGAGAAAAGAAAAATAAAGTCTTCAAGTTAGCTCATGTAATAGTGGGGAGTTAATGTTAGAGTTCACATGGCAATATGAAATATAGAGAGCTCATCCAGGTCCCAAAGCGGGGACCCTGCAATGGCTGAAACTCCTGGAGACTGGATGAGGATGGAAGAGTTTTCAGATTTCAGCCAGAGTCTGGGGATTCTCCCCCAAAGCTCTATCAAGCATTAATGGGGCCAGCTGCTTTCTTTTCCATCTCTGCTTCTATGAGGATGTCTTCTGGTATCTTGCCACTATCAAGTGACTTCCTTACCCCTTGTGCGGTGAATTTTCAGTGGCCATGAGGTGTCATATAAAGCAGTGTTCAGGTTAGCTAGTCAACCTTAGGCAAGCGACATAGCCTCTCTGGCTTCAGTTTCTGTAAAATAGCCTCTAACTTTCATGAATCCTTGGAATCTCAGCCATGGCGACTCACTGCTAGGTTATTTTTGTTCTCATCAGTTTTAATTTTTGAGAGTGAAGATCTGATGAAACTTGTATTTTCCTCTTTAGGATGAGCTATTCACAGAAGATCGCCTCAAAAGTCACAGGCCATGCTATGGCTTGGCTGTCATTGAAATGGGTGCCTATCACTTTCTGTCTGTCTTCTAGGACTTAGTAACTACTTGGTGGTTGCCTATGACAGAGCAAATGTCTGCCTAGGGCTCCTACTTCAACAAGGGTTGTGGGTATGACAAGCCCCTCAAATGAAAACTAGGGCTGGTGGGCACCATGACTGTGGCTTCAAGTACAAAGAAGATAACCAAGGATTGAGGCCAAAGAATTCAAATTGGGGCCAGGGGGGCAGGTGGCACCTGGTGAAATAATTAGACAGAGTCTTTTTTTTTTTTTTTTTTTTTTTTGAGATGGAGTTTCACTCATGTTACCCAGGCTGGAGTGCAATGGCACGATCTCGGCTCACCGCAACCTCCGCCTCCTTGGTTCAGGCAATTCTCCTGCCTCAGCCTCCTGAGTAGCTGGGATTACAGGCACGCACCACCATGCCCAGCTAATTTTTTGTATTTTTAGTAGAGACGGGGTTTCACCATGTTGACCAGGATGGTCTCGATCTGTTGACCTCGTGATCCACCCGCCTCGGCCTCCCAAAGTGCTGGGATTACAGGCTTGAGCCACCGCGCCTGGCCCTAGACAGAGTCTTTAAAAAAAATCACTAAAGAAGGAAAGAAAGAACACAAAAATTAAAAATTATAATTCTCTCACAGATGTTAAGAGCTGCATTTCTCTTTTTTAGCTAGAGTTAAATGCTTTAAATTATTACCTAAGTAGGTAATAAATCTCTACATTTATATACCTGTGTATGTCAAAATTTACAGACATATAAACATAGATTAATAAATTATTATACTAATAATGCACAAAACTAATAATATTAGAATTGGTTTTTTTTTTTTTTTTAAAGGGCTTAGTTTTTTTTTTTCCCGGTTTGTTGGGGTTTTTGCGGATTTTTTTATTTTTGGTTCTTTTTGATATAGTCTTTAGTCATTTTTAAAAATAGTCCTTGCTTTTGGAAACAAAACTATATTTATTATCATCATTATTGTTATTGCTGTGTATTTCTATAATGTTGCCTACAAATCTGTTTTTTTTTTAGGTACTTATGACGTTTGTAGGATGTTTATCTTCCTTAGCAATTATTTTTTATTTTGCCTTTCCTAATTTCAAGCCTCAAATTCAGAATAATAAAGCCATTAAGACGTTCTTCATACTTCAATGTCTTTGAGTTTCTTAAAATGGACATTCGGTAACACTAAAATGTATTTCTTTATCCTACAAAAGAAAAGGCCATAGGAATAATAAAGTTTGAATAATGTTCCCTAAATTTTAACTAATTGCATTGGTCTGTTTTCATACCACTATAAAGATGCTACCTGAGACTGGGTAATTTATAAACAAGAGGTTGAATTGACTTACAGTTCTGCATGGCTGCAGAGGCCTCAGGAAACTTACAATCATGACAGAAGGTGAAGGGGAAACAGGCACCTTCTTCACAAGGCAGCAGGAGAGTGAAAGAGGAGAAAGAAACACCAGAGACTTATCAGTCAGATCTCGTGAGAACTCACTTGCCACCACGAAAAAAGCATGAGGGAAACTGCCCTCATAATCCAATCACCTCTCACCAGGTCTCTCCCTCAACATGTGGAGATTACAATTTGGATTACAATTTGAGATGAGATTTTGATGGAGACACAGTCAACGCATATCAGTAATTCAAAACTGTTTTTGCAAGCTCTTTTCTTTACCAGACTTATGATAATTCAAAATAACTGACAAATTAAAATGAGAATTATCTTCCTATGCTAACAAATATATTTTTATGATGATATACTTTTTAATTTAAAAAATATCAAGCTCCCGTTGAAGCACAAAGACTGTAACAATAACTATCTATCAAAAGATTTTTATTAAAGAATTTTAGATTTACAAATTATTTTCTCTTTTTGTTCATGGAAAGTCTGAACCGGCATTGGAGGTACTGACTCATTCACAAGGGATCATCAGAGGTCTTTTTACTTCTTTCTTTTGTTTCTGTTTTTGTTTTGAGATGAAGTCTCACTGTGTCACTGAGGCTGGAATGCAGTGGTGAGATCTCAGCTCACTGCAACTTCCACCTTCTGGGTTCAAGTGATTCTCCTGCCTCACCCTCCCAAGTTGTTGGGATTACAGGTGCCCACCACCACACCCGGCTATTGTTTGTATTTTTATTAGAGATGGAGTTTCGCCATATTGGTCAGTCTGGTCTCGACCTCAAGTGATCTGCCTACCTCAGCCTCCCAAAGTGCTGGGATTACAGGCCTGAACCACAATGCCTCACCCTTTTATCTTCTTTAAATCTTTCATTAAGTTCAGCAACCAAGGCATCTCCTCCTTCTCTAAAAGCTATAGCAACAACAGCAAAGTGTATTTCTTTTTTAAAATCTAACTCAGTGGGTTTAGGCCTAAGGGTTCCAAAAAATGTAACTGTATTTGTTTGTTCTTGCATTGCTATACAGAAACACTTGAGACTGGGTTATTTATAAAGAAAAGAGGTTTAATTATATCATGATTCTACAGGCTGTACAGGAAGCATAGCAGCTTCTGCTTCTGGGGAGGCCTCAGGGAACTTACAATCAAGGCAGAAGGAGAAGCAGGCAAGTCAAACGGTGAAAGCAGAAGCAAGAGAGAAGGGGGCAAGTGCCATACCACACTTTTTTTTTTTTTTGAGACAGACTCTCGCTCTGTCACCAGGCACTAGGCTGGAATGCAGTGGCACAATCTCAGCTCACTGCAATCTCCACCTCCTGGGTTCAAGCAATTCTCCTGCCTCAGCCTCCCTTGCAGCTGGGACTACAGGTGTGTGCCACTACACCCAGCTAATTTTTGTACTTTTTAGTAGAGACGGGGTTTCACCATGTTGGCCAGGATGGTCTCGATCTCTTGACCTAGTGATCTGCCCTCCTCGCCCTCCCAAAGTGCTGGGATTACAGGCGTAAGCCACTGTGCCCGGCCCACGCCACACTTTAAAACAACCAACTGTCATGAGAACTCTATCACTATCATGAGGACAGCATCAGGAGATAGTGCTAAACCTTTTATGAGAAATCCCCCGCTATAATCCAGTCACCTCCCTCTAGGCCCCATCTCCAACTTTGGGGATACATTTCAACATGAGATTTGGGTGGGTCAAATATACAAAATAAATCAGTAATATTTTTCAGTTCTGTACATATTCTGCAATTCTCCTACTGACTGAAAACACTCAGCCATTTATATAGCTTGTTTCTTGGCCTCCATGAAATATTGTTCATTTCTCTTCATGCATCATTATCCATTACTCCAATACTCCACACTGTCTTTCTCTTCCCTCAACCTAAGGAGTATAAACTTACCTATCCTGCACAGAGAGACTTATTTGAATAATGCTCATTAAATTTTGTTTGATGATGATGGTTTATACTTAAAAAGAAAGTAAAATTGCAGAGTAGGCTACACTATCACAGATGTGTATTTACCCGTAAGGTATTAGCTTCTCCCAGAAAGTAACATAGTTCAAACAGTTCAATTAATTGTCTTTGCCTGGGCATGCTGACTGACAAAAGATAAAAACAGCAAGTATTTATGCTAATAAGAGGTATGATTTGAAGTTCTTAGACTTTGAAATTTCCTGAAGCTATCCTTGCTACAATGGTCAGTTTGTTTTTTTCAGAAACATTCCAGCCTGCTTTGCAGAACTTGTATAATTCTATTTAATAAGCCTACCCATCTTAACAGGTGGGCAGGCTTATCAATGTCTTATTTCTGTGATTCCCAATAGAATCTGTGACCCTCTGACACTACTTCTTAAGAAAGCATGATTTCTGCTCTAAGCTAGTTTAAATTTAAATTCATAACTCAAGGGACAGTTTATGTTTTAGCAAACACTTCTTGCTGTGCCTTTATAAATTCTAGAGGTCAAATTGAACAGTTCAGGACCAGGCTAAAGAAGAATACCCTCCAGGTCTCTAGAAAAGGCAGCTGAACTTTGGGACATGTTTTCATAAACTAGGATGATAACTGAGGCCTCTGCTTCAGGATCTAATAAAACAATGGGTGACCCTTTGGTTTCTCACACTCACCTGGGTTGTAGGTGGCTGGTGCATCTCTTCCAGATTCTTAAGTGATACTGTACAGCCCTTGTTACACCAGAGGTTTGGATAACTCATCCTGTACAA
>NW_016107551.1:3081662-3086492 GCF_001604975.1 Cebus imitator | reverse complement strand
AAAAAAAAAAAAAAAAAACAGGAGACATTAACTTTCCCCCCAGATACAGGCAACATTCACTGGACAACCACCTGATTGGCAAAATTATAGCAAGGGTAAAATGCTGTTTATTCTAGATTAATGCCTTGTGGTCTATTATTGCTTACCTTTTATCCAAAATGGGATGGAGAGAAGAAAAAACAGCCACTGACAGTCAGGAGATAGCATGGTATTATTAGCTGGCCTTGGCATTGCCAGGAGTTGGCCCAGCACTCATAGCTAGAGCCATAGATGATGTAACAAGAACACTACAAGAAAGGAAAATAACAGGAAAACACCTTTCATGAGCATATATACGTAAATCTCTCAGACAAAATATTATCAAATTGATTCTAGCAAAATATAAAAAGGATAACATACAACAACCAAGGTGAACTTGTTCTGGGGTTGCAAAAAATGGTTTAACTATTAAAAATCTATCAACATAATTCTTCACATTACGAAAATAAAGAAATGAAATGAATCATTTCAAAAATGGAGAAACGGCTTTTGTTAAAACTGAATACCTTTTCATCATTAAAAGACAAACAAAACTTTTAGCAAATTAAAAAAGGAAACTTCCTTAATTCAGTAAAGGATATCCACAAAACTTTGTAGAAAACATCACACTTAACGGTCCTCTAATCTGAGATTAGATTAGAAATGAGGTAAGATCACTTCCATCACTATTTTTGTTTTCTTTTGTTTTGTTTTTGAGATAGTCTCACTCTGTTGCCCCGGCTGGGATGCAGTGGCACAATCTTGGCTCACTGCAGCCTCTGTCTTCTGGGTTCAAGAGATTTACCTACCACAGCCTCCAGAGTAACTGGGACTACAAGTGCATGCTACCATGCCTGGATTTTTTTTTTCTTTGTATTTTTACTAGAGACGATGTTTCACCATGCTGTCTAGGTTGGTCTCAAACTGCTGACCTCAAGTGATCCACTTGCCACTCCCTCACAAAGTGCTAGGATTACAGGCATGAGCCATTGTACCTAGCCTCATCAAAGTTTGATGCAATATTATATTGGAGGTTCTATCCAGTGAAATAAAGCAAGAAAAGGAAATGAAATATATAAAGATTAAAAAGAAAACATTATAAGTGTCTTATATAGATAACGTGACTATATATGTGGAATGTCCATAAAAATCTATTGATAAATTATATAAATTAAGAAGTAAATTTATCCCTGTTGCTGGATGCATGATTAATACAAATAAAAATTAATTCAACTTCTGTAAAAAAACAATAAGTAGAAAATGACAATTTTTAGAAAGATACCATTTACAATAGCATTAATAAGCAATAGCATAAATAAAACACTTGGAGTAAATAAAACCAAAGAAATGCAAGACCTCTCTATACAGAAAACTGTAAAACAGGAAGAAATTCTTTTTATGTTAACTGAGCCAAACTACAAAAGTCCTAAAGAAAATGGAGAGATATACTATGTTCATAGATTGGAACATTAATTCATAAAGTGGAAGATGTACTGTCAAAATGCCAGTTGTTTTTCATATTGATCTCTCTGGATTTTAAAAAAATCACAATCAACATAATGATATTTTATTAAATTTATATGGAAATGAAAACATTCATAAATAGTCAAGACAAACAAAAATGGACTAAGTTGGATGTACACAATCAGATATCAAGGCTGAACAGAAAGCTATAGTAATCAGCTTTGTAAATGGCCCAAAGATAGGTAATACTACAAACCAAATAGAATATAAAGTTCAGATATCCAAGTATATTCAGTCACATGATTTATAAAATGAAAAAGTTTATATTGTAATTGGAAAAGACTGTTTTTAATTATAGTGCCAACAACTGAATAAGAAAAAACTGAACCTTGCACTCTACTGCAAACCCTACATGTATATTAATTCCAGGAGCATTGTAGATCTAAATATGAAAGTCAAATCAACAAAACTTCTAGAAGTTGACATAAAGGAATAACTTCACAATTTTTGTATGTGCAAACTTTCTTAAATAGGATACCAAAATCACACACCATCAAGGATAAGATTAACAAATGTTACCATATTAAAATTAATAAATTCTGTTCATTAAATTATATCCAGAGGATGAGAATTAAGTCACAGAGTGGTATAACATACAGTTAAATACTGTATGGAAATTAGAATAAATTAGCTTCTCCTGCATACAACAGCACAGGTGAATCTCACAAATATGTTAGAGAACAAAGTTAGACACAAAAGTGCACACATTAAGTAATCATTAATATAAAGTTCAAAAAGTGAAAAACCGAATTTGTGGTGTCAAAAGTAAAAAATGTGGTTACTTTTTGGGTGTACAGTGCCTGGGATGAAGCAAAGGGGAGTCTTCTCTTCCAGGGTGCTGGTACTGTTCTATTTCCTGATTTGGATAGTACCAACTTTGTAAAAACATCTCACATTTTACTGAGGCTTTTTATACATTCTGTGTGCTTGTTGTACTTCAATTTAAGTGTTTAATAAAAACAAAGACAATCTTCTCTTATTCCCACTTCCTCCACCAGTTACCTTTCCATTTCTTTGTACCATATATAGCAAAACTCCTAAAAAGAGTTGTTATAACCTCCAATTTCTGTTTTCTTACTCTCTTTTACATTCATTCCAACCAAGCTTCTCCTCACTCCCAACCCCCACATCATACCAAGAAAACTGTTGTTGTCATGGATACCGATGACCCCCACATTGCTAAGTCCAGTGGTCACTTTCAGTCCTCACTTCACTTCACCTGTCTGCAGTATTTGGTACAGTCGTACCTCTGTCCCAATAGACATAGATGCCTCTCTTGGCTCTCGGGACATCACTCCCAATGCTACTCTTACTTCACTGGAAGTTTCTCTCAGTATCCTTTGAAGAGCCCTCCTCATTTTCTCAAAATCTTCATTTTGGAAAATCCTAGCCACTTAGTACTCGATCTGCCTTGTCCCTCCATCTCAGCTCACTTCCTTGATTAAATGCCATTTATGAGGCTGGGCACAGTGGCTCATACCTATAATCCCAGCAATTTGGGAGGCTGAGGCGAGTGGATCACCTGAGGTCAGGAGTCTGAGATCAGCCTGGCCAACATGGTGACACCCCATCTCTACTAAAATACAAAAATTAGCCGGGCATGTTGGCATGCGCCTGTCATCCCAGCTACAAGGGCGGCTGAGGCAGGACAATCACTTGAACCTGAGAGGCGGAGGTTTCAGTGAGCTGAGAAAGCACCACTACACTCCAGCCTGGGCAACAGATCAAGTCTCCATCTCAAAAAAAGAAAAAAAAATGCCATTTGTGTACTGATGACTCACAAACACAAATCTCCTACCTTGGGCCTCTCCTCTGAGCCCAGACTCGTGTTCCCAGTTGCCTGTTCACCATCACTACTGGGATGTCCAAAAGACCTTTAAACACGGAATGTTCAAAATAGAACTCATGATCTCACCTCAAACCTGCTCCACTGCAATCTTCTTCCCTCGGTAGATGGCAAACTTTATAATTCCAGTCATTTAGGCTCCAAAACCTTTACATCATCCTTGAATTTCCTCTTTCTATTTCCCATATGTCTCCTATCCTACCAGTCTATCAGAAAATACTATAGAGTCTACCCTCAAAACACATCAATTTCTCCACTACCACCGTGGAATAAGTCATCATTGCTTCTAGCTCAAATAACAATAGCTTCCTAACTAGTGCCCCTGCTTCCACTCTTGCCTCCTTAAAATCTGTTCTGGATCATTACTAAAGTAATCCTCAAGAACATGAATATAATCAGGTCACTGTGCAATGCATCCCAATTTCTCTCCAATAAAAGCCAAAATTCTTGCAAGGATTTGCAAAGACTTGGTCCCTACTCCGTCTCTGCTCTCCCTTCTCCCCCATTCCCTCCATGCTGACTCCTGGCTTTTCCTTGAGTATGTCAGGCAGACTCTGGCTTTACACTCTTTGCATCTTTGGTTGTTCGTTCTGCCTAGAATATTCTTTGTGTATCTGTATGCTGAATTCCCTCACCAGTTGCAAATCTTTGCTAAAATGCCACCTTAGTGACATTTTTCTGATCCTCTTATTTAATGCAGAAGACCTCTTTCCACTGTACCTTGATCTAATTTTCTTTCTTATTTTTACAAAGAACTGATTACCCTTTAACACACTAGCTGTATCCTTGGGTGTTTTATTTACTGCCTATTTTCTGCCTTACCAGCCTTTGTGTCCACTGGCATATCTTCAGCAATATCTGGCATATAAGATGTACTCACTAGTGCTTGTACAATTAACTAATTTGTGAGATTAAAATAGCAGAAGAAAGAGTAGGATTTAAAGGAAAATTGAGTATATTTTTAAACTTTGTGTCTAACATGCCTCTCAGATATCCAGTTTCAGACAGGTAACAATTATGTATATCAATGTATTAGGCTAAGGTTCAAAACTGGATACAACTATATATGAATTATTAAATGTATAGGGAAAAAATAGAATGGATGAAATAATCTAGATGGGAAATATTTAGAAATGGATGTACTGAAGACTGAGAAAAACAACCAATAATTTGGAGAAAGACTAGATGTATATAGCTTTGAAATGTTATATTTCTTGGTAAATTTTTTTTTAATTTTGCCACTGTTTGAGGAATTTAATTATTTTTTTTCTAAATAGACATATTATTATTGTACATATCATTGAGATACATGTGATATTTTGATACATGTATACAATGTGTAATGATCAAATAAGGATAATTGCCATACCTGTCACCTCAAACATTAATCTTTGTGTTTGGGGACATCACAATAATTCTCTTCCAGTGACATTAAAATATAT
>NW_016107551.1:3076061-3077460 GCF_001604975.1 Cebus imitator | reverse complement strand
TAGAGGCTTTGCTGAGCTGCTGTGGGCTCCGCCCCGCTGCCAAATGAACTTCCCTGCAGTCCTGTTTATATGGGTATAGTTAGAACTGCTTTGGCGGTGGTGGCCCGCCTCTGTTGAGGTGGAGTCTCTCTGCTGTGGCAGGTTTCCTTGGCAATGGTGGGCTGCCTCAGCATTGGTCGACTACTTCCGTCCTGGCGGGCTGCCTCAGTAATGGCGGACGCCCCTCCCCCACAGAGCTGGGCCTTCCCGGGTTCAGCTGCGCTTGCTGTGAAACTCTCAATCCAGAGTTTCTGGTTGCTGTTCTTCTGTGGGGGTGGGACCAGCCAAGCCTGATCGCCTGGCTCCCTGCCTTAGCTCCTTTTTTAAGTTGGTGTTCCAGTCGCCTGTTGAAGAGGCGCCAGGGTCTGTTTTTTCCCCTGCAGCCACTCACTGCACTGGCTTAAAACAGTGACACTGAGGTTTGTGGTGCTTTTTTTTTTTTTGCCCTGGAATCTACTGTCCTGGTTCTCTGCTCAGTCCCCTTTTTAAATAGACGAATGGGCGACTTCCTGTGGCTCCAATCGCCAGCCTAAAAGGCCCCCGGACCAGTGTATTTTGTATGGAGAACCGCGGCTCCGGGGCGCCGACAAAGCAGCCGTGTGGGGCAAAGCAGCGGTGCCGGCCGGCACAGCCGCGCTGGCCGAAACAGCCGCGTTGGCGACCGTGGAGCTCCTCCACCTGGGAATTTCCTAGTCTGTGGGCAATAAAAATGCGGCGTCCACTCACCCTCTGAGCTTTCACTGGGAGCTGCAATCCTGAGCTGTTCCTAAACGGCCATCTTGGATCCTCCTCCTATTTCTTGGTAAATTTCATGATGCCATGAAAGTAGAGGAAGTCCAGCAGAAATCCAACTAGCTAATTAATTAATGTGACAAGTACCTAACCATTTAAAGCTTATATATATATACATATATATGACTTTTTATGATGATAATCTGTAAAATAGTTTATGTTTTAATAAAGAAAGATATTATTTAGGACAGTTCAAAAATGTAACCAGTTTCAAACCTGGAAAGAAATCTAATTCTCATCCTGTTCCTAAAAGCAGATAGTGAGCAAAGATCACAGCCTATCTTTACTAGTAAATAAGTGTTCCCTTTGTGTGCACATGATTCGTGTGGGGGGTATTAAGCTGTCACAGATGACTGGGATATAGCATTTCAGGTGGCTCTGGAAACAGAAGGAGGCGTCAGGGTCTCAAGTGTCCACAGTGCAACCCAAAATTCTCCCTAGGTGCCTCCCCTGCCCCTTCCTGTCCTGTATCACTGTTTCTCCCTGGACTTTAAACTTGGTGATAACTCCATACCTGAGTCTTAAGGAGATGCTGCTTTCCTCTCCATAATCTTTTTTTTTTTTTTTT
>NW_016107551.1:3015758-3075921 GCF_001604975.1 Cebus imitator | reverse complement strand
GGTACATGTGAAGAACATGCAAGATTGTTGCATAGGTACACACATGGCAGTATAATTTGCTACCTTCCTCCCCTTCACCTATATCTAGCATTTCTCCCCATGCTATCTCTTAAAGAGACTAACAAAGATTTACTTAAAAACTTAGCTTAACCTTGGAAAGCTAAAGCAAAATATAGTTTGTCACAGAGGTGCAATGAGAATGTGGTAAGTTGTAAATGTAACAAGATGCTCACTCAATTCTGGAAGTTGCTTCCTAATTATTGTTTCCCAAGACCCTTTGTGGCCTGACAGAGGGGCGCGATTTCAATTGCTTACTTCTCTCTTCCTTCTAGGGTCTAATTACCTCCCCTAGGCCCCATCTCCAATCTTGGGGATTACATTTCAACATGAGAGCTTTGCTCTAGCTCTTGGTTCAGCAGAAGGGAAAAGAAGACACAGTATCCCAGACTTCTACCTGTACTTCTAGCCTTGTAGTGAGTTCTTGCCCCGTCTCTCCACAAAGGCCCAGGATACCTGCTCTCATGAGGCCCACTTCCCACCTTGCTTCATCTCTCTGTGTGTCTCTGTGCTGGGCAGCTGGCCTATGCCCCTGTCACCACTGCCTTCCTCAGGGAAGCAGAGCATCTTCATTTACTGTGCTGAGCTCAGGCCTCAAACGGCACAAGTGATCACCATGTTGCTCAGTCTAAATCTTGAGCTTCTTGGCAGGTGTCATGTCCCTTTCCCACCTGGAGGAAGAATCCCATCGCTTCACATTTCCAGACTCTTCAGTTCACTTTGGATCCTCCCAGGAAATTTGTTTTCTCTCATTCTTGGTTTATTTGCAAAATAGAGATTATCGTTAAGTCATACGTCAAGAGCATAAACTCCTTTCTGCAAAGTCCCTAAGACTTACTCTGATAATTGAAGAAATAATTATCTAGAGTTTGACAATAGAAAAATGATTTAAGTGCACATGGATTGCAATGTTGATATAATTCCTACCAAAAGCAGGGAGGTAGGTATTTTCTGACAGTTTCTATATACATCCTTGCCTTTAACGATGTAGTTTAACATCCTGACTCATACGATAATATGAATATGCTTTTGAAATTGAAACACCAATACAAGAATATATTCATTTACACTTCACATTCTTCCAAAAATAACTTGAGGCAGGATATCATAAATATTCCCAATTACCTTATTAGTTGGAAGCATAGAACATTTACAGAGAACTGAGAATTTAAAGTGAGCTAAATATCTGAGTAAATTAGCTCAGAGAAGAGGCTCCAAGTGTTCAAATATTGATTTTCACTGCAAAGAAATACTGTTCCTTGCTTCACAAAATTAATGAAGCTCTGTGTTAATTAATCACTACGCCTCTATAATGAGAGGCTGCCAATCACCCTGTCAGATTGTTTACTGCCGAAATCCTAGCCTAACATTCATCTAATGATCTAAGTTAAATTTAACCCATGTCTCAGGACCTCAAACATAATTTCAAATCACAACAGTGATCATAGCTTTAGAATCCCATATGCGCATCTTTGCTTCTCCATTGCAGTAGCCAAAACCCAGGATCATGCTGAGCCTCCTGGTCCAAGCCTGAAACTTAGATGAACCTTCCTAGACTATGAACATCTAGCTAATACACAGAAAATCTATGCATATTTCATTTCTGTCTTATAGAGTAATATGCTTGATAAAGAATTTCTTTTCTGCTACTAACTAGAAAATTACTAAACTATTTTATACATTTGTAACTAAAAACTTTCAAAATTTAGGATGAATATACCATGAACCAGCAATAAATAGGAATGAAGGTTTCACTTGTAGTGCTGAGTTTTTTTATTCAAAAACTTAAGACGTTTGGCCTATTACTCTTTTGTGATTTTTCTGCTTTTTTACTGTGTTACAGGCATACCTTGGAGATATTGTGGGTTCAAGTTCCAGACTACCACAATAAAGTGAATATTGCAATAAAGCAAATCACACAATTTTTTTTTGTTTTCCAGTGCATAGACAAGTTATGTTTAAACTATACTGTAGTCTGTTAAGTGTGTAACAACACAATATACATATATTCATTTAAAAATACTTTATGGCTAAAAATGCTATTGATAATCTTAGCCTTCAGAGTCATAATATTTTTGCTGGTGGAGGGTCTTGCCTCAATGTTGATGGCTGCTGACTGATCAGGGTGGTGGTTGCTGAAGATTGGGATGGCTGCGGCAATTTGTTAAAATGAGACCACAATGAAATGTGCCACATTTCTTGACTCTTCCTTTTACGAGAGATTTCTCTGTAGGATATGACGCTGTTTGATAGCATTTTCCCCACAGTAGAACTTCTTTCAAAATTGAAGTCTGTCCTCTCAAACCCTGCTACTGCACTGTCAACTAAATCCTCTGTTGCCATTTCAGCAATGCTCACTACAACTTCCCCAGCAGATTCCATCTCAAGGAACAACTTTCTTTGCTCATCCATAAGAAACAACTCCTCATTCATTAAAGTTTTATCATGAGATTGCATCAGTTCAGTCACATCTTCAGTCTCCACTTCTAATTCTAGTTCTCTTGGTATTTCTACCACATCTACAGTTACTTCCTCCACTGAAACCTTGAACCTTTCCAAGTCATCCATAAGAGTTAGAGTCAAGTCCTGTAAATGTTGATATTTTGACTTCCTCCCATGAATCACAAATGTTCTTAAATGGCATCTAGAATAGTGATTCCTTTGCAGAAGGTTTTCAGTTGACTTTCCCGAGATCCATTAGAGGACCCACTGTCTGTGGTAGCTATAGGCTTATGAAATGCTTTTCTTAAATAATAAGATTTGAAAGTCAAAATTACTCCTTGATCCATGAGCTGCAGAACGGATATTGCATTCGTATGCATGAAAATAACATTAATCTTGTACATCTTTGTCAGAGCTCTTGGGTGGCTAGATACATTGTTAATGAGCAGTAATATTTTAAAAGGAATCTTTCTTTCTGAGCAGCTTTCTTATCATTCATGTGTTCCCTGGAGTAGCACCTTAAATTTCCTTCAAGAACTTTTCTTTTGCATTTCCAGTTTGACTAAACATTGGTGCAAGACACTTAGCTTTCCGCCTATCTTGGCTATTGACATGTCTTGTTTACTAAGCTTTGGCTTGCAGAGGGATACCTGCAATCTTCTTTTCACTTGCACATTTGAAGGCCATGGTAAGGTTATTCCTTGTCCAACAGAGGGCTTAAGATATTCAGTCAACCGTGGTATGAATATGTGTGCTGTCATCCAGGCTTTGTTCTTCCGTTTATAGAGCACGTGCAAAGTAGATTTAGCATAATTGTTAAGGGCCCTAGGATTTTCAGAATACCATCAGCTTCAACTTAAAGTCACTAGTTGCATTAGTCCCTAACAAGAGAGTGAGCCTGTCCTTTGAGGCTCTGAATCCAGGCATTGACTTGCCCTCTCTAGCTATGAAAGTCCTCGAGAGCATCTTCTTCTTATATAAGGCTGTCTTGTCTACAATGAAAGTCTGTTGTTTTGTGCAGCCACATTCAACAGACCTTAGCTAGATCTTCTGGGTAACTCACGCAGCTTCTACATCAGCCCTTGCTGTTTCACTCTTCACTTTTATGTTATAGAGATGGCTTCTTTCCTTAAACCTCATACACCAAAGTCTGCTAGCTTCAAACTCTTCTCAGGTACCTTCCTTGCTTCTCTCAGCATTCATAGAATTAAAGAAAGTTAGGACCTTGATCTGTATTAGACTTTGGCTTAAGAGAATGTTGCAACTGGTTGGAACTTCTATCCAGATCACTAAAACTCTTCAAGTCATCAATAAGGCCGTTTCACTTTCTTATCGTTCATGTATTCACTGGAGTAGTACCTTAAACTTCCTTCAAGAACTTTTCTTTTGCATTTCCAGTTTGGCTAAACATTGGTGCAAGAGGCTTAGCTTTCAGCCTACCCTGGCTATTGACATGTCTTATTTACTAAGCTTTGGCTTGAAGAGAGAGACCTGCAACCTTCTTTTCACTTGCACGCTTGAAGGCCATGGTAAGGTTATTAACTGGCCTATTTTCAATATTGGTGTGTCTCAAAGAATAGGGAAGCTGGAACAGTCAAGACACCCAATATTTATCACTTAAGGTCGCCATCTTCTATGGATGTCACTCATTGTACCCAAAACAATTGTAATAATAACATCAAAGATGACTGATCACACAGCTGTAGTAATGAAAAAGTTTGAAATATGGTGAGGATTGTCAAAATGTGACACAGTGACACAAAGTGAGCACATACTGTTGGAAAAATAGTGCCTATAGAATTGCTTGACACAGGGTTGCCACAACCTTCAATTTGTACAAAACACAGTAACTACGAAGTACAATAAAGCAAAGCACAAGAAAATTAAGGCACACCTGCACTTACATCGAGCCAATTTCCTTGAAAATGAAAGCTATGGATTTAAGAAAGCAATCCTAAGGGAATGTTATTCTCTCTGGCACTTAATGATCTTAGAACTATATTAAACAGTGTCTCAAAGGGGCTTTTGGAACTGTGTATTTGGTAAAGCTTCTTTGTGTGGTGGAAAAACCTGTCCAAAGTGAAGATTCAATGGACTCACACATTTCAACCATTTGCCTTACACTGGATGGCCAACAGGCTCTTTGTAAATGCTGTGTTATTTTTGTTATTGGGGTTTCCATTCAGGTCGTTTCCTGGGAGCAATGACACACAAGTGGGGAGGGTAAAGACAGGGCTGGGGATTCATGAAAAGGAAGAGTCACAGAGTACAACTAGCCTGGGAACTAGTCTATCTGTGGTCAAAGGACAGCCAACGGCTTCTACCAGGTGACCGGTCTATGGTCAGCCCATGTCTTCAAGTTTAGGGTCAGGCTACTGCTTCAAGCAGCACTGTTCAATAAAGCAGCCAGGATCCACCCAGGACAGCTGAGCTGCTCTCACCCTCAGAAAGGCTGGCTTAGATTTTGTCAGATGGCAGCAGCCATTTACCAACAGGGCAATCCCCCGTGCAAAGCATTTTTAGCTTGTTTTTATTTTTGTGTGGTGCTGTTGTTGTTGCTTTGTTTTATTTAGTTTTTAAGTTGGCAAGTAAAACTTGTATGTATTTATTGTGTATAATATGTTTGGAAATACCATAGATAGACCTTGTGGAATGGCTAAATTGAGCTAATTACCATATGTATTACCTCACATACTTATCATTTTTTTTGTGGCAAGGGCACTTAAAATCTACCCTCTCATCAATTTTCAAGGACACATTGCCTTTCTATCAACTACTGTTACCATGTTGTACTACAGTTCTCTTGAACTTACTCCTCACATGTGACTGAAATTTTGTATCCCCTTCAAGCCTCTGCTTCTGTCACATTTACCAATGTCTCGTGGCCAAAGCAAACCATGTGGCCAAGCCCAGAGTCAATGCAGGGGGCCCCACACAAAGTCATGGATACCAGGAGGCATAAAACTGGCAGATTTTACTTTCATAATTTACCACAGTTGGGCAATGTCAGCTAATTTATTGACGAGAGAGCAGGATATAAATAGGGAAATAGTAGGAAATACTACATGAAAAGTAAATCACTATTATATTTTGGGAGACCTGAAACTCCATGGTGAGGAATGTATATTTAATTTGGCAGGCTCATAGGGAACCGCTAAATGTTTGCAATAGAAAAGTTTAATGTGTGTAGACCAGGATAGGTTTTTGTTTGTTTGTTTGTTTGTTTGTTTTTAAGTTTTTGAGGCAGGGTCTTACTCTGTCACCCAGACTGGAGTGCAGTGGTGCAATCTCAGTTCACTGCAACCACCACCTCCCAGATTCTAGTGATTTTCCTACCTCAGTCTCCTGAGTAGCTGGGACCACAGGCAGGCACCACCACACCTGGCTATGTTTTGCATTTTTAGTACAGACAGGGTTTTACCATGTTGGCCAGGCTGGTCCCTAACCTCAAGTGGTATGCCCACCCCAGCCTCCCAAAGTGCTGGAGTTACAGACATGAGCCACTGCGTCCAGCCTAAGCATCTTGATTTTTAAATAAGCTCACCTAAAATGGCATAGTCTAAAGTGTCCAGCTTCAGTTTTTTGTTTTTTTTTTTAAGAAAAATGAGGACATATACAGACTTGGGAGGACATCTAAGGACGGGACCCTTCTAGATTTTCATCAGTTTTTTGAATCCATTGTTTTCTTATCATTTCCTATTTTGGGAGCAAAATCTTTCTTAGCAATTTATCTTTGAGTTCTTTTCAAAGCATTCAACTTGTTTTTCATAAAAACATCTATTCTTTTTTGTCCTACTTCATCAGTTCACAAGATATTAAATAAATTATAGGACTAAAATGTAGAGTAGAGGTAGTATACATCAGTTTGGTGAAATAATGTAATTGATGGTTAAACACACAGCTCAGTCATATGAGAAGAGGATCTGGGGTTCGAGAGAGTTAGTGTACTGTAGCGGTGGGATCCACAGGCAGTGAACATCACTCACAGATGTCATCAGATCACAAACACTAGAGGTTAATTTCAGCGAGTCAGTTAAATGGGAATCAGATGAGGAGTTTCTTTTGTAGATTTTGTGCTGGCTTGAAGGATAGCAGGGTGGAACAAATTGGTAGTGCTGTGAAACATGTTTACTGATTATTTGAAAGATCATTAATTAGCAATGTTAAACCATATGGGGTTTTGTTTGGGTTTTATTGCTGATGTTTTACATGTACAAGTCATTTATTTAGTAAACTTAAATTCTAGTATATACCCTAGGTAAACTTTCTTCTTTTATTTCAAATTTACTGTAGCCTTATTTTCCATCATTACTACATGTATTACAATTTTTACTTATTGTCTGTTTTTCCATTAGAGTCTAGGAGTGATTGTAGGGGCAGGGACTATGCCTTTTTGGATCACTACTGAATTTCTAAGGGCCACATCAGAGAGTCAATAAATGTTTGTTTTATGAACAATGATATATAGTATTTTGTCCTTGCTAGGGCCAAGTTTCCAGTTCTCAGTAACTATACTTTAATAGTTCTAAACCATCTGCTTATTGACAGTGTGCTTTTTTCAAAACAAACAGATAAAACCCCTTTATATAACATTTACAGATATTTATGTCTTTCCACAAGGTGATTTTCAATATAACTGGAAGTGCATGCTGGGACAATCCTCCTCAATAATATGTGTTATAATCAATATGCCTCCTTTCAGTCTGTGCAGCTCCCCACCACCAAGAACAACAGATGTTTAAATGTTGCTTTAAAATATGAGTTTGGGGCTGGACACAGTGGCTCATACTTGTAATCCAAGCACTTTGGGAGGTCGAGGCAGGCGAATCACTTGAGGTCGGGAGTTTGAGACCAGCCTGACCAACATGGAGAAATGCAGTCTCTACTAAAAATACAGAAATTAGCCAGGCGTGGTGGCGCATGCCTGTAATCTAAACTACTTGGGAGGTTAAGGCAGAACCTGGGAGGTGGAGGTTGTAGTGAGCCAAGATAGTGCCATTGAACTCCAGCCTGGGCAACAAGAGCAAAACTCTATCACAAAAAAATAAAATGAGTTTGGAAATGCTAATTTTATAATAAGCCCAAGGTTAATTTCCAGGCAGTAGCTGGATCATTAATGACCGTTTTAATTAAAAAGTAAAGACAACATGTGTACTGATTGGGCATATATCATTATTTTATTGTAGACAGTGGGAATTGAGAAGAAATGCCCATAGACAGTACTTGTTCTGCAACTTATTTGTTAACATCAACTATTTACCCTTTTATTTATCCTTTTTAGTAAATGTAAGTGAGCAATAACATGTACCATGACATTCTCAAAGACTTCTCAATCATGTGCCAACATATATATTATATAAGGTAACATAACATTTCATCATAAAAACCTCTCTTGTCTTTATAGTGGTTTTATTATCTAATTGTGCTTCACATAATAATCCCCTCTTCAGGCTGGAGCTCTTCAATCCTAATGCACATCACTGGGAACATTTTCTTATCGCCTCTCTTCCTTATCCACAAATTCTTATTTGTTTACTTCTTGCTATCACATACCAGTTGCATCGCAAAGCCTCCTTTTATGTCAGAGTCATCCATTTACTCTTCCTTCATTCCTTGTCTACATTTCTCAAAAGAAGCACACTTTAAAGAAATAGCAAGTAAAAGTAAAATATATGTTCATTTTAGAGAGATTACTTTGATGTATACGGAAAATCCCACCCTGGTAGAACACAAGATTTGTGTCCCATGTGCTGTGGCTGCCTTTTTTGGTTTTTTGGTCTGCATCAAGACTTTGATCAAAGAACATAAAATCCATAAGAAGAAAAAACCTCTTTATCCTTTCTCTCCCCAAGTTGTTAATATCATGCCAAGTGAACAGGTCACACAGTGAGATTTTTTGAATCATGATGAACAACTAAATCCTTCATCTTTTGTCAGGTAACCAATGAGTTAAAACAAAACATTTAAGAATCAAATAGCCTAAAAATAGAAAATAGAGAAATCCTCAAGTGTGATATTTAACATCACATTGTTCTTATGATACAAAGATAACCAAACAATGTGAACAACAAATATGTTACTTTTAAAACAAGAACCCCCTAACTGGAGCTTTTTTTTAGTTGAAATAATGACTATCACGAATATGGTTTTGTTTCGAATAAAATTGTTAAATATCACATAAGGTGAATGTGGTTTTTCAGGATCCCTGTTAGAAATTTACACAGTGAGGACAGTAAATATGACAACATGTTGCCACCTAGTGGACATTTTGTAAAATGTCTAGACATCCAGGTTCCTGAAGCAGTGTTATGTATAAGATCCCAGAGCAGGGCTGAGAGGATCTTCTTACACAACTGTCCTGTAGGGCTCCCTTGTTTCATACGATTAGCCTAGGCACTACACTTATTGAAATTTGAACTGTAAACTCAAGGACTGAAATCAGAATATAAAATGCCTAACGTTTATTGAGCATCTATTTTGTACGAGGCTTTGTGCTAAAAGCTTTAGCTTCATTATCTCATATGATCCTTACAGCAACCCTGTTGCTACATAACCACCTGCCCTTCCTGCAGATTAAGCAATCAAGGCAGGGGCCAATTAAGTCACTCACTCAAAGTCACTTGGCCCCAAGCTGTGGAACTGAGGTATGAATGGACTACCAGCCTTCAGAGCCCAGGTCCTCATCCAAGCAAGGACCTTCCTCAGTTAATCATAGGCAAAACATTGGCACTGGACCTCATTGAATTAAATATGGCACGTTGGGAATGGGGGGTAATTTTATGTTCTTTATTGAATGCATATGATCTTCGGGAAGTGGCTGTAGGCTTCTAAGAAAGAAATCAAGAGGGCTGGTGTGTCCTTTCTGCTAGACTGAAGACAGAAGACTCTCTCGTGGTGGGATCTGGGCAGCTCAATATTTCTTTACACCTGCCTGACAACGAATTGCCCATTTACAGCCTCAGACTTCAGTGGTCACTGTTTAAAGGATAAAACATTGTGATCTGGGAGGGTAATACCCAGAAGCTGTGAATATTTGATGTAATTAACCTATTTCTGCCTGTCACTTCTGAGAAGGACCAGCACCTCTTGATGGAGTAATATAAAGAGTTGAACTAAGAACTAGCAAATAAAAGAATTGTCCACAAAATTTGAGCTTGAATTCTCACACGGAATGAAGAAAAGAGAAACTGTACTTTCCTCTAGCACTCCACTATTCATTTGCTCAAGCCTGAATTCAGTTATATTACAATGAATATTTCGGTCATTTAAAAGCTCCTAACCCTCTCCATAAGCCCACTACTGACTCCATATATGCTCCTAAAAATGCCAAAAGGGCATTTTAAAGAGTCTCTGGGCCCTTTGGTGCTAGCCCAATTCCAGGCTTATAGTATTTATTCAATAAATGATTGTTGGATGACTAAAATATAATTCAGGATATCTAAAATTAAAACCCTAAATATACAATTTAGTGATCTGCTGGGCTCCACCAGTCTATTTTTGCTTATCACTTAAAATGATGTACATGATACTTTCCAAGATTTTGTGATATTGACTGGTAATTTGTACCACCAAATAAAATTCACAATTTGAAAATAAATAACTGGGTCTATCCTGATGAGGAATACTTACACTATATATGCAAAATTATAGGTTAATAAAAGGGAAGTGTAATTTAAAGGAGAAATGAAAGCAAATAGTTGTTAAGAGTCACCACCCTTCTTGGAAATCAGAAATCTATGAATTTCTGGATACGCTTGTATTCTTTGAAAAGGAGAATCTAGTTTTTCCGCTGAATCCACAAAGCTATATTCTAGTATTCCTTAATACAGGAAATCTTGACTTGAATATCTAGCAGATTGCTAACCTAACATGTTTGAACTGGAACTCCTAGTCTTTCTTCCAAATTCTGTCCCTCCCAGGTTTTCCACCTCAGGGATGGAAAACATTCTTCTAGTTCTCAGGCCCAAAGCCTTGATATCACCCTTGAATTCTCCCTTTCTCTCATGCTCCACATCCCACCCATCAGCAAATTCTTTTGGCTCTTCCTTTAATATATACCGAGAACCCACCCCTTCTCACAGCACTGTGGCTGGGCTATCCCATGTCGCCTGGATTCCTGCAGTGGCCTCCACACCACCCCACCCCCAGCGGCCCACCTTAGGAAGAGGCATGACCTTGTAGTTTTGGTGTTGATATTTTTAAGAATGTTAATCAGCTATCAGAGCGTGATGGCCTTCATGCTCAAAGACCATCAAGGGCTCCCATTTTCTCTTCAAGGACAAAAGCAAAGTACCCATAATGGCCTTCATGGCTTTAGACAGTTTTGTCCCTGCCACCTCTTGGTCTTTTTTTTCTTTCTTTCTTTCTTTCTTTCTTTTTTTGAGATGGAGTCTTGCCTGATCACCCAGGCTGGAGTGCAATGGCTTGATCTCAGCTCACTGCAACCTCTGCCTCCCAGGTTCAAATGATTCTCTTGCCTCAGCCTCCCAAGTAGCTGGGATTACAGGTACCCACCACCACACCCAGCTACTCTCTGTCTTTTCTTATTACTTTTCTGCCCTTGTCCCCAGCTTGGTCTCGATCCACAGTGGCCTCCGCAGTTCTTTAGACAGGTGGCAAGGTCCCATATTGTCCTTTACTCAAGATGCTTCCTCTTCTGCCTGCCTTCCTCGCACCTCCTCAGAACTCACTGACTTTCTCACCTGGAAGTCTTTCTTTAAATGTCACCTTTAAATTGTAACTGTCCCTGACATTTCCCGAGTCCCTCCCCATGCCCCTTACTCTACTTGTTTTTCACTCTCCAGTAGCATGTGTGACCCTTCAGCACATTATATGATTTACGTAGAATGTGTATTGACTATTATCTCTCTCCCTCTACTATAAGCTTCCAGAGTAGAGGAAGCTTTTTGTGTTTTGTTCACTGATGTAGTTCTAATACCCAAAAGAGTGTCAGGCACATAGTGTCACTAAATAAATACTTTTGCACAAATGAATAGACCAATCCATCCATTCAAGACATTTTAGTAGATTCAAATGTCATCATATCTCAAATAGGAATTATACTACTTTTAATTGTGGATTTTTTTATTTCCCCCAAGTTACCTAAAAATATGGCCCACTTTAATAAAACAGGCCATGTCTGTTTCATTTGACTTCTAACTAGTCTCCTGAGTCTTAAAACGAACTTCCTGCCTGGGTGCCTTAGCTCATCCTTGTAATTCCAGCACTTTGGAAGTCAGAGGCAGATGGATCATGGGATCAAGAGATCGAGACCATCCTGGCCAACATGGTGAAACCCCGTCTCTATTAAAAACACAAAAATTAGCCAGCCATGGTGGCGTGTGCCTGTAGTCCCAGCTACTCAGGAAGCTGAGGCAGGAGAATCACTTGAACCTGAGAGGCAGAGGTTGCAGTGAGTCAAGATCACACCACTGCACTCCAACCTGGGTGACAGAGTGAGACTCCATCTAAAAAAAAAAAAAAAGAAGAACTTCCCTTCCCCTTTTAGCAGGAAATGCAGTATCTGCATCCTGAAGATTTATTTTTTAGCCCTGATTTTGCCCAAGAACCTCTTGAACTTTATCAGTCCAACAGAAGTCTGCTCTGTTTCCAAAGAACAGGTAGCAAGGAGTGTAAAGTCTCACAACTCCCCCAGCACTGGTGCATGAGAAGCTACCGCAAGAGCTGCAGCTGAACCATCATCCCACTTTCCACGGCCACAGCAAAGCCCTCTGTATCAGTCACCTATCACCGCAACAATGCTGTGTAACATACAACCTCACAGCCTTACTGGTATACAACAGTGAGCGTTTCCTTGGCTCATATGTTTGGCGAGTCCAGTCGCCCTGGGCTGGGCTCAGCCGATCACAGCTGGGTTTACTCACACATTTGGGTTTTATATTTAATTTGGGATTGGCTGGGATGATGGGGCAACTCAGCTCTGTTCCTATGCCTCGACTTCCAGCAGGCTCTCCCAGGCATATGATCATGGTCACAGCAGAGGAACACGCACAGAGCAAGTGGAAACACTCCAGGCCTCCTGAAGCAGAGACCTGGACCCAGCACATTCTTATTTCTACTGTATTTAATCAGCCAAAGCAAGTCACAGGGAAGCCCAATTCAAGGGTGGGGTTTGGGGGTAGAAAATAGAGTTCACTTCTTTACTGAAACTGTAAAATCACATGGCAAAGAGTACACATTCAGGAAGAGATGAATGTATGTCACTGTTAATGCAATCTACCACACCCTTCCTGGCCATCCTCTGCACAGGCCCTAATCATAAACCATACTCAAACTCCAAGCACAAGTCCAAGTCCCTAAACCATTATGTCCCAGATGTCTGCATTGTTCAGGCATGTCTAGGTTCTGTGGAGCCTATAACCCCAGCCATTTGCTGCCTTAGAATTAACCATGCCACAAAGTTCAATGCTACAGTCATATAAGGACATTTCAATTACCTAAAGAAAAATAAATTTCAGGGACAAATAAATAGATGAAGAAATAGACATTTTATAAAGCATCACTCTGTGCCCTGCCCTACGCTGGAGGTGGAGGAGGGACGCAGACGTGGTTATCACTAGACCACAGTTTTCTAAGGATCTGAGTGCAAGGGACCCAAATTGCAGAGTTGAGGAGGATTTTAGAAGACAACAAGCATGGTAGAAGGTGGTATCTGGCTAAACACAGACAAAACAAAATAACCAAAGAACTTGAGGCTCATATTCTCCTTGCAGCCAGCCCATGACGTATGTATATGTTACCCTTTTGTGGTATGTTTGTCCTTCACAGGCATCCAACAGAGAGAGCCTCTCCTCTCCTGTCTCGTCAGATTTCTCTTTAAGTAACTTACTTTCCCTTGAAACTTGCTCTGATCACACAGTTTAAATTCATTTCAATTCAATAGAGTGTTTAGAAAAGCCTGTGTCAGAAAGAGTGTGATTTATTCTTGTGTTGAACCACAAAATTGATTCAAACTTGTAAACTCAAGACCTGGCTCTTAAAAACTTACAATATAGTTGGACCAGCATGCATGAGTCCACAGTAAACAGGTCAGGATAGAGTGGATTTGGAGCTAAATCAATGGTGTAGGCACGGAGCTCTGGGGAGGAAAAGTACAGCAATTAAGGAGACACAGTTTCTTCCCTGAAAATGAGCCACTGCCCCAATGGATTTTGGAATTGCAGAGCTAGTAAATCACGTTTAAGACCAAGCTAAAAACACTACTCCTCCATTGGCCTTGAGTTGTTTCTTTAGCCTCAGAAACAATTGTGCCCTGAATTCTTAGAACACTCAGAATCTGTACCACATAATTGAACACATAATTGCATTTTTTCTAGTAATGCTTGCCGTTTGTTTTTTTTTTCAGGATGGCTAGTCTTCTACTTTAACCAGATTGCAAACCCACTAAGGCCTGGGAACATATGTGTCTGCATAGAATTGAATGAGACCTTCGAGATCATTCTGTATAATTGTTTTATTTCTACAGCTGGGGAAATTGAAGCCCAACAAGTTGTGAGTTGTCCAAGCTCATACTACTAATTAGGCTTCAGAAAACTCCTTAAAATTCTGTTTGTTTTTGTCTTCTCTTGATTGGTGAAGAAAAGAGGGAGTGACACTTTTTTCAGGGACTTTGTTACACTGTAGTTTATTGTTTAGGATTTCCTTACTTTGAGGAGTAGGAGTAGAAAGAGACATGACCTTGTAATTTTGGTGTAGATATTTTTGAGATTGTGAGTCAGCTATCACTCTGAGCTGGCCTGCAAGACTTGAATATGGAATTCTGGGACTCTGAACACTGATTTAAATTCTCTCCACCAATACAGGATGAGGCATTAGAATCAACAGTTTTTCTCCAAGTGGGAAAGCTGATGAGATAAGCCCTGGGCATAAGTAAGAAGAAGCGTTTCAGATCTGAGCTGGGTTGACCAGACCAGAAAGAGAAATAGCAGCATTATAAGAGGCTGGGCCTGGGTCTGGAGGTGAGAGTGTTGGGCTTTCTCTTTAGACACCCAAATGAGAGATGCATTCTTTCCATCTGGGATCCTTGAATGACCCAAGGTGGTTTGCCATCACTGGTCACACCCATTCTTGAACTGGAGCTATCTGAGCCTTAAGATTCATCAGCCCTGATACCAAAAGCAGGACAAAAGCCCAGCCAGATCATTGCACCTTTGTCATCTTCTCTGCTAGTTCCAGAAAACAGGTCATTTTAATTTCAATCGTTCTTCTTTAACCACCAATCTGTTTAGAAACCATTCTTGATCAGCAATACTTTGCCTGAGACTAAACTGCCCATTCCATCGCTTTTTCTCTCCAAAGAGTTGAAGAAGAATCTATAATATGGAGTGTTTTTAATTGTTAGTATTTAACAGCTTTAGGGAGGTATAACTAACATAGTGAACTGCAAATATTTAAAGTATACAACTTGATTTGGTAAGTTTGGACATATGAATCCACCTGTGAAATACCAAAGTATCCTTGTATTAATAACTCTTTTTAATGTCTTCTTACCATTCCTGCCCCATGGTCTCTAGGCAACCATAGATTTGCTTTCTCTCACTCTAAATTAGTTCACATATTCTAGAATTTTACATGAATGGAATCATACAATATGAACTCTTTTATGCTTGGCTTCTTTCACTCAGCATAATCATTTTAGAATTTATTTGTGTTCATCATGTAATTCTTTTTTTGTTACAAAGTAGCATCTTATTGTATGGACACATCACAGTTTCTTTATCTGTTCACTTGTGTTTTAGTCAGATTTTAGATCAATTTCTCTATCATTGTGCCAATATTACCCTTGTTTATTACTGATGTTTTACAATGCATCTTGAAAGCAGGTAGCATTAGTCCACCAAACTTGCTCTTCTTTTTCAAAATTATTTTGGGTATTTAGGTCCTTTTCCTTTCTATGTGGATTTCAAAATCAACTTATTAGTTTCTAATTAAAAAATACCTATTGAGATTTTTATTGAGATTGAATTAAATCTATAGATGCAATTGGAAGAGATTGATGTCTTAATGTTATTGAGTCTTCCAAACAAGGGACACAATATATCTTTTCATTTATTTGTCTTATTTAATTTCTCATAGTAATGTTTGGATAATGTTATTTGAATTTCAATTTCTCATTGTTCATTGCTAGCATATCCAAATATAATTAACTTTTACATTGATTTTTGTATCCTGCCACCTTACATACCCCACTAGTTATGATTAGTTTTGTAAATTCCTTAAGACTTTCTACAAAGATAACCATATTGTCTCCAAACAAAGACAGTTTTGTTTCTAGCTTTCAAACTGAATGTCTTTTATTTCTTTTTCTTATTGTACTGTGCTGGCTAGAACCTCCAGTACAATATTGAATTCAAGTGGTGAAAGTAGACATCCTTGTTGCTTTCTTGATCTTAGAGGGAAAGCATCTCACCTTTCATTATTGAATAAAACATGAGCATTCTGTAGATGACTTTAATCAGTCTGAAGGAGTTTGTTCCTATCCCATGTCCTGTGAATTATGAGGATTTTTTCCAATCTAGCTGATGGGAACAGGCCTTATTCCTGACTCTGTGAGAGCTCTGGGTACTGATTTTTGAAAAACTTACAGTCCTTTATTGCGTTGAGGAAGTTCTTTTCTATTCCTGAGTTGTTGAGAGTTTTTACATGAATGAATTTTAACTCATGCTTTTTCTACATCTTTTGATATTATCATGTGTTTTCCTATTTAATATGATAATATGGTAGATTACATTGATTTTTGATATATTCTTTTTTATGAAATCTGTTCTTTTTATACAGATCTTTTTATAACAAGATAAAAAAGAATGGGTTGGGATACTGTTGTAGAAAAAGGTTCTGAAGCTTCATTCAAGCTCAGCAGGCAGCAATGGAGAATTGAGGAGAGATACCTGACCTAGGGGAGAGATACCTGACCTAGGGGCAGGAGGGCAAGTGACTGCCCATACACCTGCAGCTGCCATCTCATCCCTCAGTGGTGATGCATTCAGTAAAATAAGTGATGTTTTCACCCACTGCCTTGCAGACAGCTTATGGTCACTTCTACTTAAGAAATTTCCACAGGCTGGGTGT
The DNA here is from genome assembly GCF_001604975.1 of Cebus imitator. Taxonomy (NCBI): domain Eukaryota; kingdom Metazoa; phylum Chordata; class Mammalia; order Primates; family Cebidae; genus Cebus; species Cebus imitator. Next base: position 3,059,334 of record NW_016107551.1, on the reverse strand, counting down.
GGTGGCTCATGCCTGTAATCCCAGCACTTTGGGAGGCCAAAATGGGAGGATCACTTGATCCCAGGAGTTGGAGACGAGTCTGAATAACATAGGGAGACTGTGTCTCCATAAATAATTTTTTTTTGTTGGAGTCTTGCTCTGTCATCCAGGTTGGAGTGCAGTGGCATGATCTCAGCTCACTGCAACCTCCCCCTCCCAGATTCAAGCGATCCTCCTGCCTAGCCTCCTGAGTAGCTGGGATTACAGGCACCTGCCACCATGCCCGGCTAATGTTTTGTACTTTTAGTAGAGACAGGGTTTCACCATGTTGGCCAGGCTGTTCTCAAACTCCTGACCTCAAGTGATTCACCCTCCTTGGCCTCCCAAAGTGCTGGAGTTACAGGCATGAGCCACCGTGCCCAGCCCACAAATAATTTTTAAAAATTAGCTGGGAGTGGTGGTGTGTGCTGTGGTCCTAGCTACTCAGGATGCTGAAGTGGGAGGATTGCTTGAGCCCAGGAAGTTGAGGCTACAGTGAGCCATGATTGTACAAGCAGCCTGGGCAACAGAGCAGACAAAGGAAAAAAATAAGGAAAGAGAAAGATGAAGGAAGGAAGGAAGGAGGGAGGGAAGGAGGGAGGGAAGGAAAGAAAGAGAAAGAGAGAGAAAGAAAGAGAGAAAAAAGAAAGAAAGAAAGAGAAAGAAATTCCCACAAATGCAATGATGATCCCCAAGGAAAGCTTCTGAGCCACTAATATTATGTAATTTACATTTTATTTCATTTTCATAAGGCAATAAAAATGTTTACCTTCTCCTCAATGGAAAAAAATAACTGTCATATAAACACCAGGTCTGTGGATGTATTTAAGACTAGAGCTTCCCCTGACATTTCTTCTGGATAAACTTATCCTTTGGTCCTTGATTGGGCATCTCTGGGGTGTCAATGATCTGGAGAAATGTCTTTCTTTTTGAAGTTGTAAAGCATTAATGAGAAATTGGCAATAAGGATTATTTGTGCCTATGCTGCCCCTTCCAACCTAATCCCACGTGCCCTTCTTTACGTCTCTAGCAGAGAAGCCACTGAACGGGGAGAGATGTGTTCACAGTATCTGCTACTAGAATTCAGAATGAACTTCTCCATATCACTAGGATCTACATGCCACAAAAAATATTGCACAAAGTGCTTTGTACTGATGTATTAAGGTTCAAATTTTTAAATTTTGTTTTTTCTTTTGAATATACTCTTAAAAATATAACTTGCTTCAAATGACTAACTGAGAGAAGAATTCATAGAACTTGACCCATTAGTAAGTTGGAGATGGTTGGAATATTGTACTGATACATAATGTTAATACATATATGTTCTGTGTCTAACAATATGTGAAGGCATTTGAGATGACAATGAAAAAACCTTAGGTTTCTTGTGCAGAAAAGAAATGAAAATTGTAGAGGAAAAAAATCCCAGACTGCTACTGAACTCTCTGAGACAGCTAAAGTTGAAATTGATTCTGGCAAGACCATTACGGGGGTAATTGTCCAAGAGAATGTTTTCTTACACAGGAAATTAGAGACAGGCAAAACATTATTAAAACTAAAAATTTGTAGATTTTTGAGGCTGACAGAATGTTTAGCAGCTATTGTATCCCCTTATGGGATTAACGATTAAATTGAATTTCAGTTAGACTCAGAATTTGAGCCGAATTCCAAGTTAAAGTATCTTCAGGAAGAGAGAAAAAAGGCAGAGAGATTCAATATGTTGTTTGATTCAGTGAAAACCGGCCCCCCCTGCCCCCTGCTGGAAAATCACGTTTTAAGAAGTTACAAAAAAAAAGGTAAAGTGAGGGGTTTTATTGCTTATATTAAATGAACCATCAAAATGTTTTGATTGGTGCTTTTGAAAAATCTGGCCACAGTTCTGTACCAAATTGACCATATGTATGTGATTCCAGAAGTTAAATATGACAAGATATGAAAAATATCTGTCACTAAATCTTACAATTAAACTCTAGCAAAATGTAGAATTGATTAATTCAGGAGGGTGGGTGTCTGTTTGTGAATATGTGTATATAGACGTATTATGCGAGTGTATGTATTTGGAAGGGGAATGGAATGGCAGGACTTAAAATGTTAATTTGAAAAGAAAACTACTTGAATATATGAATTATGGTGATTAATCATTTTAATTCATTTTATTAGGTAATCAAGTAAATTTTTATTTGGCTTATATACATATCGTCCTTTGCATTTTCATTTTAAAATTCAACTTTATTAACGTCACGGCTTCTTCCTCTCTGGATTGCTATAAAACAATGATTATACTATATCATGTAAATAGACATTTTTGGATAAGACATGATCTACATTTATTAACAGCTCATTTATTTACCATTATACGTTTTGCATAAGTGAATTTTTCAGATAACCAGAATTAAACACATGAAGTTTTTATTTTAACCATTTTAGTGGAAAGGGCTCAGTTTTTCTCATTTTGCAAAGAAACCATTCTTATGAGGTTTCCAAGTGAAGATTAAATAATAATGAGAAGGAAATCCTGATATCAAGTCAGCAGGAATTAGAATATAATGGGCAATTTAAATGACATACAATAAAATGATACTTTTGCATGACATTTAAAGATAGGAAAATGGTCACTTGGTCATGCAAATGAAAAAAAGAAGTATGTAAAACTGTAATCTGTATTATCTCAATAATAATCTACATGTAGGGAATGCATACACATAAAGTATGCAAAAGGAAATATAAAACATCAAATTAGTAACAGTAGTTCTCTTGGATAGGGAGTTAGAAATAATTTTTAAATCTTTTTCCTCAGGCCAGGTGCAGTTGTTCATGCCTGTAATCCTAGCACTTTGGGAGGCTGAGGTGGGCAGATAGCTTGAGGTCAGGAGCTCAAGACCAGCCTGGTCAACATGATGAAACCCTGTCTCTACTAATAATACAATAATTAGCCAGGTAGGGTAGTGGACACCTGTAATCCCAGCTATTTGGGAGGCTGAGGGAGATAAATTGCTTGAACCCAGGAGGCGGAGGTTGCAGTCAGCCAAGACTCCATCTCAAAACAAAACAAAATAAAACAAAACAAACACATTTCCTCAATCCTTCCTTTATTCTTCAGATTTCCTACAGTAAACATTTTTTAAATAGAGTTTTCTTCCAAAGATTGTTAGTTTTTTAGTTATATGATAGACATCCTGTTTATCCCTTATTTAATAGTGCCTGTGCATGTTAAGTAATTAATAAATATTCTTATTTGAATAATAGGTGCTCAGAGAACATTCATTCATTTTTATTTTGCAGAAAAATATTTCCTCAAAATTTCTGAGGGCATTTTTATAAACAAGCTGTCCTTGAACTATTTCACTTAAGAGAAAGCTTCTTTGTATAGGCTAAGATTGTTCTTATAGGTACACTCATTTACCACAGAGGCAAAAGGGTTCACTAGGAGATTAAATATGGAAACCTGATCCTTCATCTGTATCTACATTCTATAAAGCAAAATAAGAACATACTATTTATAGTTCTCAGTCAAAGTAAACCCTTGAGGATTGGCTACTCCAGCCCAAAATGTCTGCCAAAAGCTAGAAGTTGCCTGATTTGCTGCCTACATTAATCATGTGAATGGAAAACTATATATATAATTAGTCCAGTGCTGCATGGAATAAACTAAGTTCTCAACAAACCGCTAGGTCTTCCCTTCAGTGCTCTGTGGATCATCGAAAGGCAGCAAGAAAAAGGAAAGAAAAGTTACCTTGGCTAAAATGCTTTTATAGTGGTTTCCAAGGTAGTGATATTTAATCTTTCTTAATTTTTAATTTTATTTTTCCATAAGTTATTGGGGCTACCTATAAGATGATTAAGGCAGAAAAAATAGAACCTAGAGAAGTCAGCAAAGTCTAGTTTTCTGATTAGCTAAAAGTAGATGACAACCTCTTGGGAATATACGAAGATACAAAAGAACACTTGGTCTACCTAGAGATAATCATGGGATGATGTTTCCTACTGGGTTACAGAGTCCTTGGAAATGTCAAGACCATAGCACCTTCCCAAGACAAAAAAATCCCTTAACATCAGGGCAGAAAAACTTCAGTTAGGAAGAAATTGTGACTTTATTGAGATAAAGTTGCCAAAGCTACAAAACCTCTCATTTTTTCCTGCATAGATTTGGTTACCAATGTATAAAGAGACAAAATGCCAACATCTGAATAAGCATGCATAGTTTCTTTGAGTCTATAAGGTTCAAGTCAGTATACCACATCAGTTATAATTAATATAAAGTCTCCATTCTCAAATGTAGCATAACTCCTCTCATGCCTCACCTGCTAAAAACAGAAGGGCCAGGCAACTGAGTGACCTGAAGTTTCATCCAGAACATCTGAGATTTCCTGTGTCCCCTTTCAACCAACCAAGAAGACAAGCTTAAAATGAGGTAAAGCACAGAGGTGCACATTTAGATGCAAAGACTGCTTCTGTAGAATCTGAGTTTCCCACCGAATGTTCAATATTTCCCTTCATTTGGGCAACATAGACTTCTTGCTCATCAATCTTTGGTAAAAGACTAAGTAGTGCAGGGAGCAGTTTTCACATTAAACTAAACTAATGGAATCAAAACAGACTTATTACTAGCTGCTATCTCCAGGAAAGAAAATTCTTACCATGTACTATGTTCCAATTTTGGAAGAAACAAATACCTGCTAAGACATTAAGTTCTTTAGATTTATTCTGCACTGACATTCTGAATTGTGTGATTTCTTCATTGATGCTCCTTTCATGGTTCCATCATCATTACAATGCACTTGGGAGAGAGAGTTGGGAACAGTATACGGAGGCTCTGCTCTGTCGCACATATGGTTGGATACATCAAAAGCAGTGAAGGATGCAAGGTTGAAATTAGCTCCGTTTAGCTAAAACATCATTTCTGTTGGACTCAGAGCAAGATGTACGAACTAAGGGTTCCGAAAGCATTTTGTTGCTTTTCTTCAATGTGGGGGAAATAATGATGCATCTAGTAATTATTGAACTCTGGATATTTTAATGGTTCCCCAAAATGTTGGTTTAAACAATAAGTAGTCATAAGGTGGGGGGGGGAGGACTAGAAGGAAGACAATTTATTAAAATGTTGTGATTCACTTTATTTGGGTAGTGAGGTTACAGATATTTCTTCTCTATTTTCTGCATTTCCAAGTTTTTCAAATAAGTATTTCTATTCTTATATAGTGGAGAAATATATGATAAATTTCATTACATTTGTTTATCTCATATCTTCTAGCATATTTGGGGAGGGAAAAAGAAAGAAAGAGAAAATTAGCTTATTTCCTGATATGACAGATGGATGTCTGCGAACTATATTTTTAAACTGATTTTAATAAATGAGAGTGGGCAAAATAATAACATTTTTCTGGCATTTAAGCCTAATATAAATGAGTAAAAAGGCACAGTCCTACCTTAATGAAATATTTCTGCCAAAAAATCATTCATTTTTATTTGTCTTATGCATAACTCAATGTGATCTCCCCAACTCCCACCATTGGTTCTACTTCTGTTTCCTTTCTGATGCTTTACCTTTCTCTTTTTCATTCTCCCCATCTCCACCTTTTCTGTACGGATCAAACAACAAGTGCCATTATTCAAATACATATAATAAAGATGTTTGTCTTTTGAGGTAGCAGACTTAACATTTTCTATGTTTATTTTCCTTCTTGCTTCCTATTCATAAATTACGTTTGTGTGAATTGCTCTATATTGGTCATTAAAATGAGGTAGATATTATTCTAATTCGAGAAATTGGTAGTAAATAGGATATATTTGCAATTAATGAAAATTTTTTGATATGTCTACACTACAAGTCAACATTTAAAAACACATTTCTCAGCACATATACACTAAAATGTGTATTTTAGGCCATTATAAGTACTATAAGTACAAAAATTGCTGTGTCTAAAACAATTTGTACTTTTGCATTTGCAATTTCCTTGGTCTATTATAAACAACTGCACATTTTATAGAGCACATTTAAATGCATTATTTCCGTGCTTAAAAATGTACTCTTTTTAAAAAGAGCATTAAAAGAAATGTTAATGTAGCCATTTTACTAATTTCACGCGGGCAAAGGGTGAATCAGTTGAAGCTTGGGAATTCAAATAAAATACTCTAACTCTGCCGACAAGATATGTGATCTTATGCTTTAGTATAGCAGTGAATCAATCAGATTGAGGCTGACACTACGTAGGATAAATATGACCAGACAAAAAAGGTCATCGACAGTGTATAGTCCCATAGGCTTCCAAGCCAGAGAGATCTGGCTGTCATGTCCAGCTCTACCATTCATTTGTGTGACCTTGGGGGTGTTTCTTATTTAAACTGAGACTTACTTTCTTCATCTGGCACTGTGTGTGGAAAAAAAAAAAAAAAAAAAAAAACAGTATCCATCTCATAGGTCTTCCGTAAATGAAGCAACACACATGAAACATTTCACATAATGAGAAGTCTGCAGTGAATGCTCAACCAGGGGTGTTTGCCACAGTTTTCTTTCTGTTGTCCTCATCCACTGCGACCCGGTCATTTATCCTGCAACACAGAGTCAACGTCTTCCTGGACCCTGTTCTAGTAGCTAATCCATGATGTCCATTCACCTGATTTTCTCGAGACAGCTACAGTCCAGCAACAGGAATTAATCCAGCCCCCACTCTGTGAACAGTGTCGTGACAGGCAGACTCCTTGGAGAAAAGAAATAGACTGGGGTGCAAAATAAACATAATATTGCTTTTAAAACCTAACAGTCTTAATGCTAAAATTCTTCCAGCACACATGGGGCTCCTGACTTCCACCCCTATACTTCTTACGTTGCCTACAAATTCACAATTTGGTCTCTCATAAATAGTAGAACTTGATCACATTATTATGACGTGGATTTAACCTTAGCCCCAATGGAGTCCTGTTCTCTTGCAGACTTAGCACCTCCAGAGCCATATGACTAATCCTATACTTAGTAGAGTGAACAGAAGCTGCCAATACCCCAGACATGCAGAGCCTTGGCCTCATGCCGACCCCTTTGTGGAGATGCTCTGCCCTGTGCTCAGCTACAGGGTTGCTGCCCTCTCTGGGAGCCATCTCTGATGGGAACAGGACGATTTTCATGTACTTGGGTCTGTACTCCAATAACCTGGCCAGGACTCTTTTGTTTTTGAGACAGAGTCTCACTCTGTCATCCAGGCTGGAGTGCAGTGGCATGATCTCGGTTCACTGCAACCTCTGCCTCCTGGGTTCAAGTGATTCTCCTGCCTCAGCCTCCCAAGTAGCAGGGATTAGAGGTGCCCACCACCAGACCTGGCTAAATTTTGCATTTTAAGTAGAGATGGAGTTTCACCATGTTGGCCAGACTGGTCTCAAACTCCTGATCTCAAGTGATCCACCCCCCTCGGCCTCCCAAAGTGCTGGGATTACAAGCATGAGCCACAATGCCCATCCTAGGGCTCCTTCTAAGGGAGGGATGGTGGTTTATTCCAGCCAGTAATCCAGGGATGAAGGCCTCCTCTGAGTCCTCTGAGTACCACTTTCTGGAGGCACTTACTTTTTAAACTCCTTCACCCTTGCCAGGGGTCCACCTGCCCAGATTTCCCTGATAACTGGGATGGCTGAGACACTCTGGCTGACTGTCTTGGCTGTCACTCACTCCTGATCACTCTGTTCTTTGGAGACCAAATTGCTCTACTGCCCTGCTGCCCTCGCTGTCTCTCCAGTCACCATGCCCCTCATCCACAAGTAGTGTGCCCGCTTCCCACATGCCAGCATCACTTAGCCGGACTCTTCTCAGTATCCACGGGCTTCTTGGCTCCTTCTGTGACATGGAAGAGCTGAGAATGTAGCTGCAGTTCGAGCCCAGAAGTGTCGCAGTCGAGAAACAACTAGAAGTCTTACAGCTTTCGTTGTAAAGGCTTCAAAGTATACAGATTTTTTTCCCTCCACTAATTTAGTTCTGAATCTGTAAATGCCATCTGGGATTCTTTAAAAGTTTTCTCAATCAGTGTTTGTTGTTTGAAAAATACTATGACTTGCCTCATTGTGGGCTGTTGAGAGAATTGATGCTCTGTTCTTTGTTCCACTGCTCGCCACCTGAGAGGCACTTGTCTGTTTACTAATGCACGGAAAGCAGTATTTTTAACGGATGAGAGGACTGGGAAAGTAGCCTTGAAACAGACCCAAATAAAACAGAGAAAGGATAATAATATTAGGGCTGCTAGAGATGGAGGATCCTGGGAAATATGCTTCTTCAATATAAATCATATATGTGTGTGTATGTAGACTATATATATATATATATGACAGGATTTGTAAGTAAGCCATCTCTACCTTCCCACAAGAAAGGGAGCTGGAGCCTCAGCAGGGGTAAATGAGCTTCCTGCAGGTTTAAGAAGCTGTTCCCTGATCCAAACCGGAGTGCTTGAACAGTTCCGATAATGAAATGAAATGAATTTTCAACTGCTATAGAACTGCTGCTCAGCCGACCCAGACAGGCATCTCCATTGGTGCTCACATAGAAAATGAGTTTATCACAGATGTTCCATCTCTTAAAAGTCTTCCTCCCATTTTAGTTTAAGCAATCGCTCACTCAATGGGTCCTTCACAAGGTTATTCACGTCTGAGCAGCAGAAAGAGCACCTGACCTGTCTCATACCTTTCCTGAGAGCAATGGCTGCAAATGCATTGTTCAATCTGGCCATCCTGGTGGAGGGATTCATTGGAGTGAGGTTAGCCAAGCACACGTGGGTGAGCACCGGCCCGGCAGCCCACCTGTGTACACACACACACACACACACACACACACACAAAACACACACACACACACTCTCAGGTCCAAATTATGTTAAGAATTTCCTGATGAGAAAAATTTATTTACTTATGCATTCACACGTGTAGGTCTTACCAAGTTACTGAGATTTGAACACGTAAGAAAACTATATTTTGATGAGTAAAAATGACCATAAGAAAGCTAAACATCAGACTGAAAAAAATGTTTGCAATAAATGACAGACAAAGGTTTATTATTCTTTTTTTACAGAAAGGGATCTTACCAATCATAAGAAACAAGTACAATCTTTCATTCCCCACCTCCAGCGCAAAACTGCACCAAGGGCACAACCAGCTAACTCACAAAAGAGAGTATGTAATTGCTCAATAAGTGCATGAAAAAAATTCAAATCTCTAGGGATCACAGGAAGATTTTTTACAATTTGAAGGGCACCAATTTTTATTTGTTTAAATAGTTAATGCTTATAGGTTTAAGAGTGTTAAGTGACAGGTATGGTGGCTCATGAATGTAATTCCAGCACTCTGGGAGACCACTGCAGGAGAATGTCTTGAGCTCAGGAGTTCAATACCAGCCTTAGCAACATAGCAAGAACACATCTCTACTAAAAATTTTAAAAAATTAGGTGTAATGGTGCACACCTGTTATCCCAGCTACTCTGGAGGCTGAGGTGGGAGGATCACATGAGCCCAGCCACTGCACTCCAGCCTCAGTGACAAAATGAGGCTCTGAGAGAGAGAGATAGAGAGAGAGAGAGAGAGAAAGAGAGAGAGAAAGAAGAAAGAGAAAGAAAGAAGGAAAGAAAGAAAGAGAGAGAGAGAGAGAGAAAGAAAGAAAGAAAGAAAGAAAGAAAGAAAGAAAGAAAGAAAGAAAGAAAGAAAGAAAGAGAAAGAAAGAAAGAAAAGAAAGAGGAAAGAAAGGTATTATTTAACACTTCAAGTGAAAGTATAAATTGTGTTTATTGTTTTAGAAGTCAATTTAGTTTACATGCTGATTGATCTAATTTGTGAAAACAATTTTAAAAATTTGCCTTACTATGTTAATAAATCTAGGCCGTATAAACAACATATTTGCTCATAAAATATATAATATATAAATATATAATAATAATAAATGCATTTGTAAGAAAAATACTGGAAAATAATAGATTAAATATTAGTAGTTAAAAAGAATGATAAACTTTTAAGTGAGTTTCCTTTTTTCTTTACTGCTACTTTTTTTATTTTTTAAATTGTTTAAGATGGGGTCTCACTCTGTCACCCAGGCTGGAGTGCAGTGGCGCGATCTCGGCTCACTGCAGCCTCTGCCCCCCAGGTTCAAGCAATTCTCCCACCTCAGCCTCCTGAGTAGCTGGGATTACAGGGGCATGCCACCACACCTGGCTAATTTTTGCATTTTTAGTAGAGATGGGTTTCATCATGCTGGCCAGGCTGGTGTTGAACTCCTGATATCAGATGATCCACCCACCTTGACCTGCCAAAGTGCTGGAATGACAGGCATGGGTAATGGTGCCCGGCCTATTTTCTACTTTTTAAAAATGATCATTATTTTGCTTATATCAGAGAAAAAATGTAAAATATTGTATTATATTTTTAAAACATACATACATACCTTTGTTTTCTTGCTGAGAAGTTTTAATATCTAGGTCTTTGAATACTTTTATCACCCCACGCGCATTTAAACAGTGATACACGTGAAAAGACTTCCTGGCCGCCGAAAGCTGTCTGCGCATATGAGATGTAGAGAGGGAGAGTCACATCTGAGTTATTGGCCGCATGGCTCTGTAATTATATATAATGTTGCAAATCCTAGTTTTCCATTTTCTCTGACTGCATGCTTTTGTTTAAAAAGAAATCACCAGCACATCTCATTATACAAGATGCCATCAGTCTACTTTTTTAGGAAGTGGACTGAATTTGAAACACTGCTTTTATTTTAGTTTTGCAGCTCTGGGTTTGGTAATGTCCTGGGCACAGGCTGTATTTCACTGCAGAGTCCACGTGTAGTCCAAGTGGGGTTGCTGCCTGTGCCTAATGTTACAGAACTCTGCAGTTTACAATGCATTGCCTAACTCCAAGATTGAAGAGTGCACCTGGCCCGGATGATGTGGCCTGGCACTACACATACTAACCAATGCGGAAAGCTCCCGTGCATATGAGGATGGACTCAGAGAGAGCCTGCTGTGTTTCCAGAAGGTTTGATATGACCTTTACTCACCCAGACTTTATTACTCACACAGGCTGGATTTCCAGCTATCAAGCAGAATGAGGGTTTGAATTATTGTGATTTAGGTGCTAGAAAGAAATTTACCTTCATGGTTATGAAATTCTGTAATATACTTTCCATATATGAAAACATTTTTGACATAATGTCTGGCTCAAGTTAAAGACCCCCAAAAAATGGTAATGCCAAGAGTAGACTTGGGAGGTTATAGGAATGGATTCAAACATGAGTTTATCAAATTCCATGCTCTTAACCTTTGTGGTATAGCGGGTTAATGGTTATAATAATTCTATTGATGGATATGTAATTCATTATTTTAGGTATTTAGGGCTCATATGCTTTATGAAATGACTTCTTTACAAGGATGCCTGCAAGAATAAAGGAGGATAGAAAGCAAGCTGCAAAAATGATTTTTCATTGGCTCCCCAGTAGACAAGATAGTAGCAGGAGAAGTACAGAGACGTATCTCAAAGGCAGGAAGAGGCAGGCTCAAAACAGCCATGGATTACGGTGAGAAGGACCAGGCCCCTTATTATTTCTGCAAATCAGACCCAATACTCAGGTACCAACCATCTTTGTAAATTCAAGTAATTCCCAGAAGCCTCATTTGTACCTTATTGTGAATTGCAACAATCATGGACTGCCTGCTAGTCCATGGACTGAGAATCTTCTGTTGAAGAGAAGCAAAGTTTGAAAAGATGAACTCTAGACCTGAGTAGGAGGGAGTTTGACCAGACTGAGGCTGTGAAAGCCAATGACAGGTAGTAGAGGGATCCAGAAACCTGAGAAAAAGGCCATAACCACAGCTAACAGAACATCTCTGGTCATGTATTGATTATATGGATTTCCAAGGTTTATTAGTTTTACAGAAAATTATGAGCTATGGGTCTACCCTTTCAAAAGTCAGACACCCCAGCTTCACTCTCAGAGTCTTCCCTTGCACTTTTGCAAATACAAATCAAGTTCACTCATGACTGAATTAAAGTGACAGATACATTTAATAGAAAATATCACCAACATGTGTACTTTAAGTGTGTGCTTTTAATCATATGTAAATTATATCTCAATAAATAAAATTTAAGAAAAAGCCAGCTTTTGGCATTCAAAGTCGAATTTTTCTAAGTCTTTGAAAGCTTGGGTTGGGTTAAGTAAATGATTTTTTTCCTTTAATTCCATCAGCTCACATTTACCTAACCAGAAGGAGGCCTGGTGATCTAGAGCATGTGAAATTTTACTGAAAGCAAAGGGGTAGAGAGGGTTCTGATGGGGGGATTTGGGGTACTGGATAAGGGAGAAATGCTATATGGGTTCATGGGAAGTCTGAAAGCAGGGAATCCTGAGAAGAGACTTTCAAAGCAGGTTTGAAGGATTTCACGTCAGTTGCCAAGGCAGGTAGGTAGTTAGATAAGCCTGAGTGTTCTTTCCTAAGGGACTAAAAATGAAAACTGCTTGTGAGAGACCCAGAAAGTTCCCTGCGCTTAGTGGAGGGAGGACTTGGGAAGACTTTTTAAAGATAGTGGGCCAGCAGAAGTTTGGGTCAGTAAAAGAGGCCTTTGTGTGCTGCGATTTGACAATTAGAAGCAAAAGGCAAGGATCGGAATCTAGAACAATGGGTGGCATCGTGGTGTTTCAAGAAACCAGCTAAAAGCAGGGTACCCTAATAGGCAACATCCAGAATGAAAGCCAAAGTGTCACCAGCAGAGACCTGTGAATATCTACAGACACTGACCTAATACAGGAAGGGTAAAAAAGCTACATGGCCAACCATTTACTCAAAAGATGCCAGACCATCCAAAAAAGATGGTCTGAGCGTAAAGATACTGAGATAAACAGTTAATTGCAAATATAAAGTTAATTTTTTTCTTGCCACTCAGAAAGCTCAGGATTTATTCAGGGTTATTTAAGGACTTATTTAGGATTATTAAATTCGTTATAGAAATTATAGAATATGCCCCTTCACATATTTGAATCACAGTGAATGTAAGGTTTTAAGCAGCTTTATTGAGATATAATTTACCTACCATCTAGTTCATCCATTTAAAGTGCATCATTCAATGGTTTTGGTACATTTTCAGCATTGTACAACTATTACCATAATCTAATGTTAGACTTTTTTTGTTATCCCCAAAAGGAAACTTGTGCATATTGAATGTAAAATTTTGATCCCACTTCATAATTTTAAAACTTTTGGATGAAATTTTAAAAGTAGGTTGAGAGAGGAAATTTTATTAAAATGATTCAAGGGCACTGGATATCAGGAGTGGACTAGACCCAGGAACAGGAGGTCCATCATTTTTCTCTGTGTCTCTATTTCTCTCAAGTGTCTTCTCTATTCCATGCTCTCTGCCAGAGACCAACTTTCCAGTATTTTTCAGAGTCACCAATAACAGTTGGGAGGCCTCATAAATACTACAGTTCCAGCGATCCTCAGAAATTCACTTGGCTCCTTCTGACTCTAGAAGTCCAAAAGCTTGGGGCAGCTAGCCACTTTCATACCACCAAATGGTGGCTTGGGATGTAGACTCATATGTGGCTCAAACATGATATTTAAACATCCAATCCCGTGAACCATCAACAAATTACAGAGAAGCTGTGTTGCAGATACTATGGAATGGTTCAATCATCATACTTTCTCAATTCCCGTTCTCACCTCTATCAAGCATGATGATTGATTATTCATTCTACTATGCAGATAAGAATTCTACAAACTTACTTTCAGCCTCCCTTGCAGTTAATTATAGCTTTCTGGTTCCAGACAAGAAAATACCTGCAATAATCCTTGGGGAAGAAGAAATTGGCAAAAAAATAAAGAGCAACGTCTTCCTAGGAGAAAACGTCCTTTGCATTTCCTCTCATTCTTTTACCTCATTCCCCCTGTCTCTGACAGGAACATAGATGTGATATCTATAATTGCAACAGTCATCTGTGGCCATGAGATGACAGGAATGAGGACAAAGCCTAGTGCAAAGGAAGGCAAAGCAGAAATATGGAATAACTTGGGTCCCTGAGAGTATTTGGTTTGCCCTGGTCTTCATAAGATAAAAAAAACTGTGTGTTTCCTCTGCTGTTAGACTTCTGTTTCTGTAGCCATACCCATGCCAGATAATGAACAAGGAAATCGTCATCTGAATATATACCCCAAGTGGTATCTAATATACTCTTGCTGCTCTTTTTCACCTTTATTCATTGATCCATTCATTCAACAAATATCTGTTAATGACCATTATATGACGGAGACTCTTGCAGGTGCTGAAGATATGGTGATGAACTAAAGTTCCTGAGCTCCTAGTGATGAGATGTAACTCCTGGAAACTCAGGATCTGCAATAGCCTCTTCCAGACGAGCCTCCTCTTCATTTAAGATGCACCTCCAGGTAAAATCTACTGATTCACAACATAAGGGGAAACTTAACTGGGGTTTCTCTTTTGGGTGTTTGTCTCATTTTATCAACCAACTGGTAAGCTTCTCAAGATAAGACACTACGATATGTGCTTCTTTTATGCCTGAGTTTTTGGCACTTGAAAGTTTTATAATAAAGTCTTCTTGGTTGACTAATATCTTGGCCAAAGGGAAAAAATAGTAAATTTTGCCCAAAATACCTTTCCAGCAGCACCTGCCTTATTTTCACCTACCATGTATCCTACAAGGAGGTCAGGAACACAGATCAGGTCCCTTGCATTTTTAGTCATTCACTGCTGTCTCTCTGGTTTATATATCCTACAGAAACTGGATTTATTTACATTGTTCTTGGTTGGAATTCAGTTTGTACAGCCTTTCCTTTTGGAAAATTCCTGCAAATTTCCTCATGCTTACTGCCATTCCTTTAAACTATATTTTATCACAGAGCTTTCTTTGTTCACAAGAATTCTGAGTGTCTTGCTGGAGCAGCTGCACATAACCTATACAGGAATGTGTCTACCGCTTTTCCGTGAAAGGGGATACATGTGTTTTCTGAACCCCCATGCCTCAATGTAAGGGTAGAAAAAAAGCTTACATCAAGGAGAAGTTTTTTGTTACCTAATGCCAAGACAGCAGCAAGTCTGAACCAGAAATAACATGTATATGAAGAGGAATGCACTTGCTTTGAGTAGCCAAAGTGTGGCAGCTCAGCCTATGAAAGCAACCTATTATTCAACACTCATTGACTATTAGCATATTATAATTTAACCTCATATTGCAAAGATTCTTCATGTAAATGGTTGGGAAAAAAAATTGTAGGCAATTATTGTTAATAACAAGCAATTTACAGCATCCAGGGATCACAAAACCTGTTACAAATTAGTATGCAGTATCATTCAAAACACACCATCATGAAGGGTAAAAACAGAGAGGTTACGGGGTTTGAAAAGACTCCACAGCCAATCACAAGGAACGATGCGATGACAAGAGGCTGGGGCTCAATGGAACTCATACTGGGAGCACCCAAATTCCAACACCAGAGCAACCCCACGGACACTGCTGTCCTCCTCTCTCTTATATTCCCACATCACCCATTCATCAGAATCTTCTCTGTGGTCCATTAACCTGCAAAGAGTTGAGCAAATATAGTCAAAGGCATCACAATAGATGTATGGAAACAGTGGGACTTGAACACCTGCATAAAAGTAATAAACAAACAAACAAAAAAACTGGCAAAAACCAATTATTCCCTAAGTAACAGGTTATTTTAATCAGTATATAAGCAAGTAGATGTTGTTCACTGGGCCCAAATGATTCTTCATTCTTCCCTCTTACTCTCTCTATCAATAGATCTCTTCTGTAATTAGTCCCAAGTTAGACATAATCAAAGTAAAAATCAAGAGTGCCATTTAAATCCGCAGAAACAAAGGAAAGACGTTCCTGTAGCCTTTCGGAGACAAATGAAAAACTCTTGCAAGACAGATACATTTGTGGAAGATGTATGACAGCTGTAGAGCTTGAGGTATCATTTGGGGGACCCAGGGTGATAGTCCTAAGGTCAGTAAGATTGACAACTATATAGAAGTGGATGTTGTGTGTAATATTTATTTGAGGAAGAAAGCAAAAATAACTCTGAGTTCTTCCTTCGTTTTGCACAAAGACAAATTATTCAGTAGGTCTATTTGACATTAAGAAGCATCTTCGAGTTGTGGGAGGTATAACACCTTTCTTGAAAGAGTACTCCCATATCTCCCACTGGTTAAACTTGTTGGTGGAATACATGGCTCTGCTAGATGTAGCTTTGAGACCCTCTTATAAAAGACATCTGATCTTCTTGCTTCTCCTCATGCCAATTCCTTTTGCCATGAGCCTACTAGCATAACCTAAATCAAAGAAAATCTTTTGAACCCACAGATCCAGCAGATAAGACTGTTCTCAAACCCACAGTCCTCTAGGGAGCATCTTTTTTTTTTTTTTTTTTTTGACTACTCAGGCCAATCAATAAAATTCAATGCAGTTCAACAAAACTCTATGCCAGGATTTAAGGGTTAACAAAGAAAAGATAAATGATCTTGCCCTCTGGAAGTTTGCAACATTCTTTTCCTCCCAAAATCCTCTGTCCAAAATGTCTGTACTATGCATGTGTTATTTAGATACACACCGTCTTTAACTTTTCAAGGGAGGCTGTCTTGAGACTCTATGCTGACAATTCTTCAAGGTCAGTAAATTTGCCCTTTGTATTCTCCAAAGCACCCAGCATAATTCAAAGCCTATAGTAACAATAATTTAAGGCTACTCTACAAACATTTTTAGTCAGTCAATCAATAAGAATACTCACTGCGTCTTTTAGGAAGTATTATATTAGGTTCCTGATCCAGCACTCGTCTTAGGGGTTTCTATCTAAAGATCAAATAGGACATCCACAAGAGATCAAAGTTTTATAACCATATGCCAGAGATTGGAAATTACCACTGTATTATTGATTTGGGATTAGCTTGGGATTTTGTAGCATTTCCCACCTATTTTTCTTCTCACAAAATTACCCGCAAAAAATCCCTGGATAAGGAGAAACTGGCATCTTAAGTTAAATTGCATGCCTAGAGTCAAACAATAAGCAGGAGCAAGATATTTAGTCATATAAAACATCACTATTGATATATAAAGAGCTTGATCAGCACCTTCCTTTTAAAAAATGTTGAAATTTACCACTATGAGGAACAAGGATAAATAAAAGTTTCTGCATCACAAGATGTCTCAGAGCCTTTACCTGGCTAAAATACACCATAACTTTCCATCAGAAACATGATGTCTGTAATATTTCCTAAATACACTTGAAAATGGGACTCATTTTCAAAATACCTTGTGTGGCTGGTGTTCCACAAAACATAAATTGAACTAATCTATGAGGCTTATAAGACGTGAGATCCACCCTTCAATGACTATATAGAATGCAACTCCACTTCTTTGTCGATCTGTACATCTTTAGAAAATGTGTGTAAGAAGAAATTTGTAACAATTTTCACCACTACATTGAAAACCGAAAAACCCTTTACTCTTTTTACCGGCTGATATGTGACTTTTCTCTAAACACCCTTCAAAACCATCTCTTTGATCTGATTCTATAGAGCAGTGTATGTACAGCAGCAGGTTTTCTTGCATCTGTTTTTCCAGAGAAGCCATGGTAGCTTATATCTGCAGTTCTTTTAGATGATAATTAGGGATTAATTGGATGAATTAGAAAACTTTGGGACCAGGCACAGTGGCTCACACCTGTAATCCCAGCACTTTGGGAGGCCAAGGCAAGAGGATTACTTGAGTCCAGGAGTTAGAGATTAGCCTGGGCAATGTGGTGAGACTACATGATATGGTTAGACCTTTTCATCCCCACCTAAATCTCATCCTAAATTGTAATCCTCATAATCCCCACCTGTCAAGGGAGAGACCAGGTGGAGGTAATTGAATCATAGTGGCAGTTTCCTCCAATTTCTTGTTTGTGATAGTGAGTGAGTTCTCACGAGATCTGATGGTTTCCCACTTCGTTCAGCACTTCTCCTTCCTGCCGCCTTGTAAAGAAGGTGCCTTGCTTCTCCTTCACCTTCCACCATTGTATGTTTCCTGAGGCCTCCCCAGCCATACTGAATTGTAAGTCAATTAAACCTCTTTCCTTTATAAATTACCCAGTATTGGAAACTTCTTTATAGAAGTATGAAAACAAACTAATATACCTTGTCTCTACAAAAATAAAAAAACTTAGCCAGGTGTAGTGGTATGCACCTGTAGTCCCAGATACTTAGGAGGCTGAGACAGGACAATCACTTGAGCCAGGAGGTCAAGGCTGCAGTGAGCCATGATTATTCCACTGCATTCCAGAAACAGAGGGAGACATTATCTCAAAAAAAAAAAAAGAAAGAAAGAAAAGAAAAGAAAACATTTTAAAACACTAAGACCTAGACATTGTGTATCATGTTCAAACACAGTATATTGCAGGGTAAATAACAACAAATAGAAAATCCTGATGGCCTCCCTAATGAGAGTTCCTTGATTTTATGTTTTGTGTTACTTTTATAACTACCTTCCTCTTTATGATGTCCAAGTCTGTTTTTGTTGAAGAATTAACATCAAAGCAAAATATGTGACAGGATTCTTGCTTTTAACAACTTTCTTAATTAAACTCATTGAGTTCCTTCTTTTCCTCAAATTGAAAATTTATGTGCTCACCCAAAGGTACCATATGCCCCTGAGTTTTAAGATGCTCAAATCCTGCTGCTTATTGTTTTAAAAACTAAACACACTCACACCCGAAATAACTACAAAGCCTCAGTCTCTAAGCCACACTCCAATCAGACAACGCCTGTTCCAATCCACCACTAATTGATCACATGCACTAGATACATGGAAAAAAGTATATTGCTGCAGTGTTTCCTAATGACTTCCAGAACTGAACTCTTGAGAACGTCATGAATCACAGCAAGTATGTGTCTTAGGTTGCAATTGGGAGATTGTGGCTTTTAATTATTTACTTTTACTATAGCCTCTTTTCAAAGGAGTGTTTTCTGAGATCTTTGATACTCGAAGTGCTGCACTGAGACCAGCAGCATCAGTTTCCTGTAGGAGTGTGGTAGAAATGCCAAACTAAACTCCACCCAACCCTCTTGGATCACAAGTACCAGTTCAGCAAGAAGCTCAGGTGATCCTCATTCACATTAAAGTTGAAGAAGCCCTGAAATCTGCAAGACTTTGGTCAAATTTCCCTTTCTAGGCTAGGAGCCCACTCACATTCATTGTACAGTTAATGATTTTTTTCCTTTCCTACAAACATAAAAGTACATTAACAAATCATGGTATTGTATTAAGTAATTCAAAGACTATGAGAGATTTTCCCATGACAAGTACTGGATGTTGCAACAAGCAGAGAATGTAATGATTGCAACGTTCCCTTAGGAAATCTTTCCTACTCAACAGCATGCTTGTTTACCTCAATGCGGCCACTAAGTTGTAGAGGTGTCTGTTGGCCTCATGTCATGTAAAGTAATGAGTCAATGATTGGATTTCATGAAAGTCAATCATTTCTGTTTCAGGGTAGTAATTTTAAAAGACTTAAACAAAACCCCACACTTTAAACAGCTTCCATTGTATCTTCCTCCCTATAAAATAGCTTCAATTTGGGGGAAAAGATTATTTTAAGTCAGGGGCTGAACTGATGTGTGTAGTACCTAAATGATGTTTAACACTCTGGAGATTGAGAATGACAGCATTGTAGAAAAATGCACTGATCTCCATGTTTGGTGCGATATTTCTGCTTTATTGTTTAAGTTTGTAAGTCCTGGAATTTGTCCTAGAATAGAAGAGTCATACACTGGTTGAATAACACAAAAAGCTGAAAGGAACGGGACATAATGCTCAAGAAAAGCTTTCAATTATTAACAGTTTCAGATTTTGTTCATTCAGTTTTGTTTAATCCCCTTCAAATTAGTCACCTGAAGAGACCCACACATTTTTGTTCCTGCATCATTGCTATCATCAGAAACATTCTTTTCTAACTTTCTTTTAAAACTTGGGCCAGGTGCAGTGGCTTATGCTTGTAATTCCAGTGCTTTTGGAGGCTAAGGCAGGAGGATCACTTGAGGCTGGGAGTTTAAGACATGCCTGGGTGACAGAGCAAGACTGTCTCTAAAAAAAGAAAGAAAGAAAACTGCCCTCAAAAATGATCTCATGAGTATTACAGGAAAATGACATGACAAATTATTAAAATTGTAACTCTGTTATCACACCTTATCACCCAGTTAGTTCTTAGTGATCTTGAACAATTTCTCTGCAATTCAGAAACCAATCCTAAAATATAGCTTGCACCACTCGGTTGTTTAAAAGTTTGTGCCCAGCTTTGTTATTCCAATAAAGGAATTCCATAGCAGCTTTGGCCAGCAGCAAAACAAGAACAGTTTTAACATTCTCAATTTCTCTTTGTGGAGATAGAAAATACTCAGATGAAGATAAATACTCAAGTGTGTGGTAATTCTGGTTAACTTTTGGCAAAATACTTATCAATTCAGTCTACAGTCATGCCTTATCATGTATAGTACTCATCTCATTTTGTATATGATGAATTATGTAACTGGTGAATTGTCAAAAGTTTTCTTCATCTCTCAAAAAGCCTTAATTCCCATTCCTCTGCCCTAACTTGCTGTAAAGTCAAACCAGAAAAGTTGTCAGTGAACTGTAGCAGAGGTCCACTGTATGAATAAAGGGGTGTGTGGTGTAGGTATGTTTCTAAATGCACACTCACAACCATACCACACCACTTTGTCTAATTTTCCTGGACTTCCAAGTCAATTGTGCTATTCTCAATGTTTGTTTCAACGACTGTTCAGTGAAGAGTCTTCATCCATTTCTTACTTGTGAATCTTCTCAGAGACTCACAGACTGTCACAGAGTGTGTGGGCTGGTGCCCATAAGAGGCTATCTATGAGGTTATGTGTCAGAGTCTGCCAGCTCTCTTTCCCACCTTCCTCAGTATCCATTTTCCCTATTTTCCTCAATATCAGAAATATGCTTACCTGATTATATAACCATGACACAGCCACCTACACACACCAGAAAAAAAGGGAAGGAGATGCTAAATTTCCCAGCCTCTCTTGGCAGCTAGTTGAGTCATACAGCTGATTTCTGGTTGGTACCTCAGTGGCAGAAGTTGTGTGTACAGCTTCTTAAAGCCTTAAAGGCTGGTGGCTTATCCTTCTTCCCAGACCTCTCTTTTCCTTTTTACTGACTGTAATACAAGCTTAATAGCTGGAGCTCCAGCAGCTATTTTGAATCATAAGAATCATTATAAATAAAAGTCACAAATGGGAGAATAAGACTGAAGGAACTTTAATTCCATGGCCTGCCATACCAGCTCTGGACTACAGAACTTGTTATGGCACATAAGGAAGCTTTGATCTTGTTTAAGTTACTGCTATTATTTTAGGTTATTCTCAACCTAATAGAAGCTAAACCTAACAGAAGCTGACACAACTTCTTGTGTGTTGTAGTGGGCTTCTCAATCAGGGTAGGGGGTGTCTTTCTCCTACTTTCTCTAAATAGTGACTAGTTTAGTAATTATTAGCCAGACCACTTTAATTGGCAATTTATCAAGAATTATCTTCGGCATTTTTTTGTTGTCATTGTCATCTTAAATTCGTATTTAAAACACTAATTACAATTCAATTTCTGTGCACTTTCACGTATTAACCCTTGCTTTTTCAACTAAATCAGGAGCTTCTCTCATTGTTGACTCACATCCATGGATTCCAAATATTTAAGCCTCAGTGATAACTCAGGGAGCCATTTAGCATCTTGTGTTGAAATTTGAAATGCATTTGCTTTTTTTTTTTTTAAATAATAGCAGTAATTTTGCAGAATTACTAAAAAGCAAGTTAGCATGTGATTTAATAGCTTGGTTTAAATCCACAATATTGAATTAGATGAGTTACTGACCCTCACCATGTCTCAGTTTCATCATCTGGAAGATGAAAATAATCATAGATGAAAATAATATACATGAAAGATAAAAATACAAAATCCTATCTTAGGAAGAAGGTATCATAATTAGTCTCATTTACAGATGAGGAAGTGGATTGCTCAAGGTCATAGAGTTGGGGAGGAGTGACAGCAGTGTTGTCATTCCTTTCGAGTGAAGATCAGGATAGATTGGTCCTAAGAGTGTCTTACAGTTGTATAGCACTTTACGGTTTATAAATCACTTTGCCTTTCCTGTCTCATTTAATTTTCATGTGAATTCAGAGGAAGCAGGTATGATCTAACCCCAATTTACAAAACAGGAAACCAAGGATGAGAGAGGTAAATTAGCTTTCCCAGGATTACATCGATAGTAAGTAGCTGACCCATTTATTCTGGGTCCAAATCCAACTGGTCTTCCTAACAGGTCATGCTGTACAATCTCCAAAATCTTAGCATAGGTCAGTAGTAGAATTCAAGTCCCAACACTCTGGTTTTTGTCAAGCTTTCCAGGAAAGGTCAAATAAGGAGTACCTAGAATTGCACATTATCTAACTATGTTAAGTTAAAACATTTGTCCACAGCCTACCAGAAAACTGAAAGAACACTTGGGAATATAACCCACCTATGCTACTCTCACTGCATATATACAATCTATGGGTAGGCACCAAGTCTGCATTTACATTAGGAGGCACAATAAGGAACAACTGAATTTATCTGGAAGAAAAAAGAAAACCCTTGATTTTTTTCCCCAATCAAAGTAACAAGCCAGAACTGTCCAAACCTTCCTTGCTCAAATGCTGAGATGAACATTTCCTTTCATCAAGTCTCCTAGCTGTTTCTTTCCTACAATTACGTCTTGAGCGTGGATCCTGTGGACATCCAATGCCCCAGTATATAGAGGAGTGATCCCAGAAGATCTGGGCCCAGGTGTAGAATAAACTAATGCTCTTCCTAATGTGTTTCTCTTTTCAATAATAATAAAAAGTTATAATCATTTTTTAATCAATTTTTCCCCATTTGGATAAGCGCAGTCCATGACGCCCTCTGGTCCAAAGTGTGCTGTTCATGCCTGTTAATGACCAGGCCCCCATCGTTTACTGAGCACATGCTCATCTCACTTTGGTGAATTAATATTGGCACTCAGCTCACTTATAAAAGCTATTTATTATCAATTTTTCAAATTAGCAGTTGGTTGGCATTCAGTATAACTTCTTTTGGGGGCAGGGTCTTTGTGTACAGCTAATTAAACTAAAGAATTCATCTGTTCAAAAGTTAGAAGAATTAGGATTGTGAAAAAAATAACATTTTTGCCTCAAAATTGCTATACTTATATGTACAAAGTTTCTATATAATGTGATGAAATAATTATTGTAATTAGCATCTTAATTTGAATTTAGATGCAATTTGTTGTTTTTTTTTTTCTTCTTTTTAGAAATCTAAATTAATTCCCTGGGAAGCTGATGAGAATTTTTCAAAGTAGAAATAAATGCCTGTAATAAATCAAGAGATAAGGGAACAGGCAGAGATTATTCTGCAATTAAAGTTTACTAAATTAATTCCACTTAAACTCCTTGGAGTTAAATGTGAAAAAACTAGGAAGTGTGTATCTTCTTGGATTAAAAAATTCACACTGAAAATTTAAAGGCAAAGAAGAGAAAATAACCATATAATCAATATTTCCCTAAACACTAATCAGAAAATAAGTGTTCATATCCATCTCACAGTTTGATATTAAAAATATAAATAAAAGGCACCAAACTTGAGTAAATTAAATGGAAGCATGGACAGGTGATTGGAAGTTGAATGTGAGTATTTGTTTTACCCAAATGAATCTAAATTTCATTAGCTGATAATTAAAAGGAAATTATACAGACATTACAATTACTGGCAATGGCATAAATTATGAAGCAGTATGGCAAAACAATTTAGGAACTCACATTGCTGTTACTATTGTCAAACTGGTTACCAGAGAAACCTAGGATAAATAATATACTCTGTGACTATGGAAATGAGGCCTTGATGTGTTGCTAAGCTGTTAATGCTAATGTCATTGTATAAAACAATAATGTTAAACATTATTAGTTTTTAATTATGTCAGTTAATTAGGATTGTTCCTGTTAATTGCCTATGATTCATCTCCAGATGAAAAATGCTCAAGTAAGAGCTTTGCCTTTTTCTCTCCAACATAGCATCTAAAATCAGGCCGGAGTTTTGTACAGCTGAATTTTACAAGCACCATTAGCCTGGGCAACATCAGGAATGATGGCCAAATTCATCCATAATAAAAGATACATTAATAAAAACATATTATTAAGGAAGGTATTCAGGAAAACAGAGCCATCATTTTACCACACTAGACTCAAAGATTGACCCTTAAGTCCCAAACGTTGCTTTTACATCAAAGATTTTTATGTCAAATCTAAAGGAAATGTGATTTGGGTAGACTATTTGACATTTGCCTAGCCTATAAAATACCAAAACATTGAACTTCTGTTAACCTTCAGCTGCTTATTAATTTTTTCTTTACTTCAAAAAAATGTTCATTTTCTTAATTTTATATGTATCATTAAATATGTATTGAGTACCATAATATATGATAACATGACTATGTTAAACACTGGATATCCAGTTACAGGAAAATAGGAGCCTGAGTCTTCCCTTGTAGAACTTAGAGTTTAAAACCACAAAGGCACCAGTCAATCACTTACTGCAGTTGAGACCATCAAAACTTTAAAACTATGTCATAGCATCATGGCCAGAACACCAACAAAGTCTAACTTTCTCACCTTCCCCTATGTAGCATAAAAGCAGAAATGCTTGTTCATAAAGTTTTGGTCTACTACTATATTCCTCGTGACTAGACAGTGGTTTATTATAGCTGTTCACTTCATATTTGTTGAATTGATGAATTGACTGTTACGGGAAAAAAAATATCAAGTAAGTTTCTCAAGAGCAATTTCATTTCATTGGTATTAAACTTTAATAATGTAACATCAAGAGAGTTTATGATGAAGAAAAAACTGGGTTAATATTTCAGTGTTTGTACTTTAGGATTAGGTATGAGAAATATTACAGAATTTGTGCTTATATTTTGATGAGAAGTCTTTGTTTTTAAAATACTTCAAGTTTTCAGTGGAAGAGGAGGTTTCAGAGTATAATTGTATCACAATAAAATGGCATCTATAATATAATTGCACCACTTCCTACAATATGTAGTAGCAAGGATGACTCATCTCTGTGGAATTTTAGAATTTCAAAGATCTTAGAGGTCATTTTGTTCAACTACTCTTCCATTCTCCTTATATTATCCCCATTAAGAAGTCACTCAGTATCTTTGAATAGCTCCAGAGGTAAGAAATTCACTATCTGTCGAGGAATCCCATTCCATCACTGGACAGTTCTGGCTGATAGAAATATTCTTCTAATATTCACCTCAAATACATTTAGCTACAAACTTTATGTGTTAGGCCCAAGTCTACCCTTTGGAGCCTCACAGGACATGTGGCATTTATCAGATACTGATAACTTTTCAAACCCTTAATAAATATATGAAACAAACATTTGAAAATGGCCCTTTTAACCTCTAAGTTCTTAGCTGAACAAACCATTTATTTCAAATATTTCTTGATGATGCTAAGCCCCCTTTTCTTTTTTTGTCTCTTTCCTTCAAAATGACTCCAATTATCTATGAAATGCAAAGCCTGGAAATGAATATAAATTCCCTTTTTTTTCCTGGTGGGCAGAGCAGAACAGGATTATCACCTCCCTCCTGCTAGATACTATTCTTCTTACTCTGAGATCACATCTGCATTTTTGGTGACAGCACCATACTCTTGATTCATATTGCAGTTTAAATCAGAAGAAAAACAGTCTTTTCCACACGTGCTATTGGTTCTCCATGTGTGGGAGAACCAATTGCTGCATGTGTGGGAGGTCACTGGGGCCCAAATGTAGAATTTTACGTTTATTTTTATGAGGTTCCACCTTATTAGATGAAGGCATAGAGTTAGAGATTATTTAATCAAATCCTCTGTTAAAAAGAGGCAAAACCCCAAAACCCCACAAAAGTGAAAGGACTTTCTCAAGTTCCACAGTCCACAAGTGGAAGAGTCAGAATTCCAACTCAGGTTTCTGACTTAATATTTTCCCCCTAGGTCAGTGGTTCTCAATGTGTGGGACACAGGCTGGTAGCATCAGTATCAGTGGAGAACTTGTTAAAAATGAAAATTCTGGGTCCCCCACTTCAATCAACCGAATTAGAATCAGTTGGGACTGAGGAGGGGGTGGAACTCTACAATTTGTGGTTTTACAAGCCCGCCGGGTGACTTTGATGCACATTAATGTTTGAGACCCACTCTTCTATACCACAGGCCTTCACGCTGTTGCAAAGGCCCGTTCCATGTTTCTAACCCATCAACCTAGTTTGGAACCTTTATTCTGCCATCAAACGTATGAGATCTCCCTCTCAAGCTTTATCATGTACAGGGGAAAGCAAAACTCAGGAAGACAAGTCACTCCTTCCCTCCATGGGGACAGAAAGGAGGGAGAAAGCACTCCCAGAGGAGAATCACCATTCTTTTTTCTTGTGATCCACCATGGAGATGGATCATAAGATCCATCAAATGGTGATCGCTGGATCACCATTCTCTTTTCTTATGATCCACCATGACAACTGCTGGCAGAGAAAAACAGTACTCCTTGTTTTTAGTTTTAACAAGTTCTTGGAAACCCTTTTAAAATTTGAGTTGTGAAAAATCAGATAATACGTTTTTATAGAAATCATGTAACTGTTGAGAGTTATGTCCCAGACAAAAAGTTTTGCCTTAAATAAATCATGGTTGTAATCAACATTTAAGACAACAACTAAAGTGCAACTGTAAAGCTTGATGTTTCTCAGGATTCCTAAAGTACACTCCAAGCACCAAAAACAGAAAATTCTCTATAATAGAAGGGAAACCTTGCATTAAGGAGAGCATACATAACACACAGAAATTAACTGGTTATAACTTCATTCTGAGCTGCCAAAGCTGATGTTAATTAAAACAAAAAAAAATGTTTTTGCCTTCTCAACTTTACAGACTTTCTAGGACTATATGAGTGACATAAGTTTAAAAAAAAATATATCAGGGGAGGCTGGGCGCAGTGGCTCACCCCTGTAATCCCAGCACTTTGGCAGGCCGAGGTAGGCAGATCACCTGAGGTCAGGAGTTTGAGATCAGCCTAGCCAACATGGTGAAACCCTATCTCTACTAACAATACAAAAAAAAACCAATTAGCTGGGCATGGTGACAGGTACCTGTAGTCCCAGCTAATCAGGAGGCTGAGGCAAAAGAATCATTTGAACCCGGGAGGTAGAGGTTGCAGTGAACCATGATCACACCACTGCACTCCACCCTGGGCAACAGAATGAGACTCTGTCTCAAAAAATTAAATTTAAATTAAAATAAATAAAAAGTCCCAGGGGAATATTGAACCAATGCCTTGTTTCCTCTTGGCCTATTTCTTGGTTATAACAAGAGGCATTCAAAAGCACTTTGTATCCTACTTCCCCCCCCTTCATATTTTGTTTGGTTATTATGCAGTATTCACAGTTACAAGGCATATTGTGACTCCTGATTTATTTATTCCTCACAATAACTCCACAAGAATGCTACCAGTCTTGCTCCAGCAAGGCACAGAGGAGTTCATGAAATTTGCCCAAAGGCACAGAAGCAGTAAGTGGAAGAGCCAGGATCTGAGCCCAAGAAGTCTGGTTCTAGAATCAAGAGCCTATCGAGTCTGGTACCTAGAACCTGGGTTCTTTGCTATCATCTGTACATGTTACGGCTGCTCAATTTTTCAAAGTATTTCAAGGACTTCGTTAAATCACACTAAGGACCTTATTGGTGTCATCTTTATCTTGCCTTCACTCGCAGACCATCCCCTGATAATGGAAAGAGCAGAAAATCATGGATAGGGAAAGGATTCTGTGGAAAACGTGGTACCATTTCCAAAGGTGGTTTTCAGTAATTCCTTGTATTCCTCTACACTCATGTTGCTCTTGACATCAAGAGTTAGAGCGGGCCGGTGTGGTAGCTCACCCCTGTAATTCCAGCACTTTGGGAGGCAGAAGTGGGTAAATCACTTGAGGCCAGGAATTCAAGACCAGCCTGGCCACCATGGTGAAATCCTGTCTCTACTGAAAATACAAAAAAATTAGCTGGGTGTGTTGATGCATGCCTGTAATTCTAGCTACTTGGGAGGCTGAGACATGAGAATTGCTTGAACCCAGGAGGCAGAGGTTGCAGTGAGCTGAGCTGAAACTGCACTCCAGCTTGGGTGACAGAGACTCTGTCTCAAAAAAAAAAGAGTTACAGCCTACCCCTCACGCACATACACACACGCACACACACACACACACACACACGCAATCTGGGCTGGCCTTGCCACATGGAGAAGTTCTGGAGAAAAGGATCTCATGAACAGAAGCCACATGGATGGAAACTATGGGATCTAAAGTACCCAATTGGCAGTCAGTACTGTGGCCCCAAATGTGAGACCATCTTGGGACTTCCAGCCCAGCCTCCAGATGGAGCAGACACAAAAGCAACCCCAGTCAAAGCCACCTGGAGTAGAAGAAAAGCCCCCCCAGCTGACCCACAGAATGGAAGAAAAAAAAAAAAGGAATAAAATGGTTGTTTTAGGTCACTGCATTTTGGAGTAGATTCTTATTCAGCAAGAGAAACGAGATACAGAAGGGTAGCAGGACAGCCTTCTCTGGGTCCTTAATCTCTGTCAATTCATGTTGATTCCAGCTTCCTATTTTCTTTGTAGCTTCTACCTGGAATTCTTCCCTCTCTTTGCTCAGTCCATTTCTACATCTCTGTTTCCCAGCTTCAAGACCAAGATATGTTTCCCATCCCCTGTGAAGTCTTCCTCAACATCCCCAGGCCAGAGAGATTTTCTTTTCTGAATTTTTCTATACCTATTATCTCTCTGATATAGATGTATGATTTTCTTTGTTTTATTGCAAGTAAATGAATACCGGATAAATTATACTCATGTAAATTTTATTCTCAGTCTCCATCTGGTCAGGCTGGAGAGAAACTTAAACTAAGTCATTCCAGGTTTGCCCTTTGCCTGGGTTGTGACACGTTCAGGGCCTTAGGCAGTGCTAAGTCATTAAGTGGCATGTCTCTGGTTACTGGGCATTGGTCTTCATCTTAGTCCTGAGAATTCTGCTGTTTCTGTTGCCTCATATCTTGAAGTTCTGATGATTCTCTGCTGTTTGGGGACCTGAAAAACTGGCTGAATCCTATCTCACAGATGTGCATAAAGTCAGTCCTTTTTAGCACACTGCTGCCTCTCAACTAGGGAACTGCCAGGAGGCAGGGCTCTTAGCAGCAAGCCTGCCAGGACTCCTAGACACTGCTATCTGCTTCTTACAATTTCCTGTATAGGGAAAAGTTTCAATCCATGCCCCTTTGTCTATTTCTTACCACAGTGGCAAAGAAGGGGCCAGTGCCCATGCATGCTGACAGCCTCCCACCCCAAGCATCTGGCATTGACTCTCTGCTTTCAGCCTCAGTGCTTTCTCCTAAAGCGAGGGGAGCTTCCTTAACACAAGTACTGAAGTGGCAAGGCAGGAGGAAGGTTTGAATACAGATGGCCATGGATGAAGGGCCCAAACTCCCAAACATTGAAGGGCCATTTCTGAGGTGCAGTCTCTATGACTTCAAAGAGATGCAAGCAGGGCTGAGCCCTGGTTGCCTTCAGCAGTCTCCATTTCACTAATGTATCCTTCCCACTTCCTCCCTGTCTCAATCTCTCTTCTCTCACATTCCTGTTTCCTGGGATCACATCCTAAGTTGCCTGCAACTTGGTCCTTGTCTCAGGGGAGGAACAAGGGAACTGAAAGTAAGATTGTTTCCCATCCCTCTTGAGTCTTTCAGACTCTCCTTTCTGTTCCATTGCCTGCTCAAAGCCATCTGTTTACCTGCATACCTAGACCAGTGATGCTCCATCATGGGCAATTTTGCCACCCCCAGGTGACATGTGGCAATGTCTGGAGATATTTTTGGTAGCCAAAACTGGGGGATGGGTGCTACTGGCATCTACTGGGAAGAGACCAAGGATGCTGCTAAATCTCCCACCTTGAATAGGACAGCTCCCCACAACCAAGAAGGCCTCAAATCCAGCCCCATATGCCAATACTGCTGCAATTAGGAAAGCTTGGTGTAAATATTTAGAGATGAGAAACAGGAATTGTTGGAGGCTACTGCTTCTTTTTATCAGTCACAGCAGCCTTTTTATAAGTTCAGATTCTCAGGTTTCAGCTTAAACCTCCTTCCTGAATCAGAACCTCTGAAGGGGACTTGAGAATCCGTGTTTTTTAAAAAAAAACTCAGGTGATTTTGATGGATCCAGGTTGGCACAGAGGCATACACTAGCATTTGGGGTCCACTCCCCTTGATGTGTCCTGGGAAGATCAGCTTCCTCATTATTACAGAATGTTCTAGAAACATACCAACTCTCAAACAAAAGTTTACCATGTGGGCCCACTAGATGCTGGTATGAGACACCCTGTGACAAACAGAGACATGAGGAAGGAAGACTTGTGTTTTACATGTGAGCAGGGGGCTACAGAGTTATAGGCAGGGGCTCAATACAACATGGAACCCCCCTGCCCAAATCCTTGTCCCGAGACTCAGAGAAAAAGTGACTCTATTTTACACTCAAAAACTGGTAGGACCAAGGAGCACTGGGTGTGAAGCATCCCTGCAGATTTTCACAAATATTTTGGAGATAAATCACAAATATTAGTACTTTCAGGAAGTCTGTGACAAGAGCTGGCAGAGTTTGGAGCATTAAGATTTGGTGAATTATGTTAACCATGACTAATATTGTCCTCACTCACTTGTGAAGACTGAGAAGCATGGATGGTGCATTTTCGCTATGTATTTTTGTTTAGCTATACATTTTCCCCAGCTAACCTGGAAATGTTGTGTCTGAGCTACATCTCCTTCTTTTTCAATTCCCTGAAAGCTCCTATCACAATGTTGGGTTCATGGGTTTCTGTTGAATTGATTTGCTTGTTTGGAAAAAAGCCCAGATAACTATCTAGTGACATTTCCAAGAATTCTGGATTAATATCAATAGTACTCTCCATTAAAAATGCATTCAGACTACCTGCTGTCTAAAATAACCTACATTCCTTTTTTGGAACTGACTAGCCTTTAAAGACTTGATACAGGTAAGCTTTAGAAGAGTTTATCCTTTGGGAGGCCGAGGCGGGTGGATCACGTGGTCAAGAGATCGAGACCACCCTGGTCAACATGGTGAAACCCCATCTCTACTAAAAATACAAAAAAATTAGCTGGGCATGGTGGTGCGTGCCTGTAATCCCAGCTACTCAGGAGGCTGAGGCAGGAGAATTGCCTGAACCCAGGAGGCGGAGGTTGTGGTGAGCTGAGATCGCGCCATTGCACTCCAGCCTGGGTAACATGAGTGAAACTCTGTCTCAAAAAAATAAATAAATAAATAAATAAGAGTTTATCAATAAACACATATATGGATTAATCGATTGATGTAAGTCTCTTAAGTATATCTTTAATATCGACCTATTGTGTTGCTTAAAGCCAACTCATCAAAAAATTGTTTTGTTTCATTTTGAGATTTGATCCTTGCCTGATCAATGGCTGAGATTTCATCTTTGAATTTTAGGCTCCTGGACATCAATGAATAATCTAACAATATTGGGAAGAAACAAGCATGAGGAATGTGACCCAAAAGTTGAGAGTAAGACTCAGAGTCAACCCGCTCATCTCCAAGTATAAATGTGCAATTTACCATCAGATGATGAGAACACAGAGGTAAGTTACTTACCTGTTCTGTGTCTACTTTCCTAAATCAGAGGGCAGGAATTGCAGGTTGTGATTATTAAATGGATAAATGTGTATAGCGGCTTTAGGACAAACCTTGGCACAAGGTGAGTGTTCAGTCCACGGTAGCTGCTACTATTAGGATTATTTTAATGCCTAGGTCTGATAATGAATTTGTCTACATGCTAGCGTAAAATTTCTTACAGCCTTCCCATCGCTGTTGGTAATCTTTCATTTCTAATAATTTTGGTAGAAGATTTTGAGCATTTGCGTATGTAATTTTTCTTTGCCAGTAAAACCCTTCTCCTTCATCTTCTCCACCCAGTTATCTCTAATTCATTCATTGATTCATTCATACATTTAATCCTTCCTTAAATATCTGCTAATTATGTCAGGCTCAGGGTTTGGTTTAAGGACTACAATGGGAAAAAAAAAAGTAGCCCAAATATGACCTCTCTTCTCATGTAGCTTATCAAGTAAATGGGGTGGGATGGGGAGAACTGAAACAATTACAGAAATAAATGTGCCATGAAAAGTGCTGTGTATCATAATGAGTGCGTGTAATGACACTTGACTAATCTAGTGAGTTCAGAGAAGACTTCCATTGAGAAGCAAACTGTAGATAAGATTCAGAGGATAAGTAAAAGTTCGCTAGGCAAATCAGGGAAGGAAGAGCGTGCCAAGTAGAAGAACCAGCATGTGCTGGTTCAATCCTTTGACTCTCAACTCAGAAGTCACTTCCCTGGTGAGACCTCCCTTTTCCACCACCACCCCTCCAGAAGGGGTCGGGGTCCTCTCTGTATTTCCTCTCATATCACCTTGTACTTTTTCCTTATAGTTCTTCTGAAGAGTTTGTAATCCCATATTTATTTATGTTTGTCCCCAACAGATCATAGCTTTATGGAAGCATAGGCCATGTACATGTTTGCATTATATCCTAACATCGAACCCATGCTTGGCCTATAGCTGGTGCCCCATGAATATTTGTTATATTCACTGTGCCTTCCTTCAGGGGATAGTTCATGACTTACTGGTTGGTTTTCTTTAAAACTATTGTGCCTGTCCTGGTAATAAATCAAGGTTATTCATTTATCCAGAATCATGTAAAATATCTTTTGTAATGCCCTCCAACTCATTTAGGGTATAGAGATTCTCCAAGTGCCAGTTATTACAGAGTACAAAAGAGCCGTAAATCATATCAGTGAATAGATTATAACCTAATGGATGAGTTAAGACAACTAAAAAATCCATAGAATTGTACATTTTTCAGAAGTAGAAAAAGACTTGAATTTAATTTTGTACTCATTTTATAAATTATCCAAAGATCAGGACAGGACAGGCATTTCCCCTCCACTAGCAATCTCCAAGATACACCCTTCAAAGAAGCTTCCAAAGGCATTTACCAAAGACACATAGGGTAGCTTGATTAATGGAAGACCTAGCTCTCCAACCCTTGCCTTTGTTGTGAACAATGTCTTCATCCTAGCTCTTACATTTCCATTTGGGTCTTAATGGGAAGGTGCATTTTCTGTTCCTAAACTGTTTCCTTGAATTGGTTGCAGTTATTCCAACTCAGTAGCAGGGGAGACTAGGACAATGAATAGATGCCTTCACACCTGCAAGGTTCTGGAAGCCTTCACGTGTCACATCCTTTATCCACAATCTGAACTGATAGGTTGGGATGGATGTGTTGCAGAGGCCCAATGTCCCTGCATTACAAATAAAGTATTAAGACTGCCTATTCAAGGGTAAAGAAAGCACTAGACAATATTAACACAGAGAATAATGGCCTCGGAACACATTTGCACCTTTTCTAACAATTTCCCAGCTTGCTCCACATGCTATTCAGTAGTCAAGCTGCCAAACAGACTTTTTGTCCTTCTAAAGATGGTCTCATTCCTTGAAGTT
Source organism: Cebus imitator (assembly GCF_001604975.1). Classification (NCBI taxonomy): domain Eukaryota; kingdom Metazoa; phylum Chordata; class Mammalia; order Primates; family Cebidae; genus Cebus; species Cebus imitator. The sequence continues at coordinate 3,025,644 of NW_016107551.1, read as the reverse complement.
TCAGTTTTTGTAATTTGGCTGATTGGAGAACTTGGCTGAGCAAAGCATCATCAGAGATGATTTCTCTTGTTGTGAATTCAAAAGGCTTCAGCACACAGCACAAATGATCCATTAGCATCCATTGTCTAGAGTTCAGGAAAACACCTTCTGCAGCATTGTGCAGTAATGTGTGTAGTTTTTTTCTTTCTCTTTCTTCTTCTTCTATGGGGAAAGCACGCCTCCTAACATATAGGACGACTTGTTTTTCAGTATGTGAGCAGTTTATGTATGATTAAAGTTGGGGAAAACTGTCGCTCTTCAAGAAATTTCAAAGAATTTTGACAAAATGGCAGGAACAAGTTTCAAACAGACTGGGAAAAACTGCAGTACTTCTGAGTTTGTCAGAAAAATGTACATGTTACATACAGGAAAGAAACAACTAAGTATTTGTTATGCATGGTAAAATATTTTCAGATGAGCTAAGTAGAATAAAACATTGCCTTTGTCTTCTTCCAGCTTACATTTCTATTGTAAAAACAGAACTTAAAATAATACATTACAAAAAAACAAAAACAAAAACAGCAAGCCAAAAGAACTTTGAAAAAGAACAAAATTGGAGAATAAATACTATCTGACTTCAAGACTTGAAAAGTTATAGTAATCAAAACAATATGACCATTGGTATAAAGCTAAACAAATAGATGGATGAAATAGAATAGAGTCCAGAAATAGATCCACGCATGTGTGGTGTGTGGACAGCTGATTTTTCACAAAGGTGCAAAAGCAATCAGTAGAGAAAGAATCATCTTTTCAACATCTGATGCCAGAACAAATGAATTTCTAGCAATAAAATCAAACAACAAAACAAACAACTTTGATCCATGTGTAGCACCAAAAAAAGTAATCCTGTGTGGTTATTGCAGGCTGGTAAGGGTCCAAGCAAGGGTGGGGAGGCTAGGGAGAGGAAGTTAACAGCTACAAAAGTATGGCTGAATGGGAGGAATAAATTCTTGTGCTCTATGGCACTCTAGGGTGAATATAGTTAACAGTAATTTATTGCATATTTTCAAAACACTGGAAGAGAGAATTTTGAATGCTCACAGAACACAAAAATGAAAATATTGGAGATGATAGATATGCTTATTTCTTTGCTTTGATCATTATATATTATATACATATATCAAATATCATATCTCTCTGTATCCCATAAATGTGTGCACTTATTACTTGTCAACTAAATATAAAAGAAAAAAAATACTCAAAAGGCAACATACACCTAAATGTAAGACCTAATACTATAAAACTTCTGAAAGAAAAAGTAGGATGAAATCTTTGTGACCTTGGGTTAGGCAATATATCTTATATTCACTGCTAAAAGCATTGAATTGATAAATGAGATTTCATCAAAATGTAAGACTTCTGTTCTTCAAATATCATTGTTAAATATATGAAAAGACAAATCACAAAGTAGCAGAAAATATTGCAAAATATTTGCAAATTATATCTGCAGAATAATTTGTATCCAAAATAGAATTTTCAAAATTCAATAAGACAGCAATCCACCTATTTTTTTAATGAGCAAAACATTTGCAGTGACTTTTCCAAAGATATACAGATGGCAAATAAGCACACCAAAAGGTACTTGGCATCATTTGTTACTAAGAAATGCAAGTTAAAACCCCAATGAGATACAACTACATCTGCTTTTCTGACTGAAATTTTAAAAACTGAACTGACCACTCTACATGTTGATGAGAATGTGGAAAAACCAGAATTCTCAAACACTGCTGGTGACATAAAATTGGACAACCATTTTGCAAAACAGTTTGGCCATTTCTTAAAAAGTTAAACTTATGCTTACCGTGTGATTCAGCTGTCCCATTCATAGGCATTTATGTAAGAGAGATGAACACTTATGTCCATATGAAGACCTGTACATTCTGTTCAGAGCAGCTTTGTTTGTGATAGCCCTAAATCTGGAAACAACCTAATGTCCATCAACAGGAGAATTAATAAACAAATCGTGGTACTATATATCAAGACAACAAAATACCCAGCAATAAAGAGAAACAAACCCAACAATATGGATGGAAGTCAAATAATTATGGTAGTAAACAAAGGGATACAAAAAAGAATACATATTTTAAATTCCATTTTTAAAGTCCTAGTATATGTAAACTAATCTGTAGCGGTAAAAAGCAAATCAGTGGTTGCTTGAGAAGGAGATGCAAGGAGAGGCAAAAGGGACACAAGACAAGGCTTTATTCTGGAAGTAAAAGAGAGCCATGGAGAATAGAATGGTCGATTTTAAGATCATGTAGATTTGGAGGGATGCATGTGTCTGATAGGGGTGAGTAGAGAAGAGGAAACCTGCCAGCTCACTGTAACAAGAACCAAAATTGGAAACAGGAGAATAAAACATTAGAGGGCAAAGGCAATGATGAGTTCAGCTAGAGACACGTTGGCTTTGATGAAGCCAGGATCAGTTGGCTCTGTTAGTCTGGGTCTCACCAGAAAGGTAAGGCCTTGAGATAGGAACATGCACTGAGAATCTAAACCAAGGGAAGGACTGAAGGCCAACAAGACACATCATGCCCTTTCCTATCTGCTAGTCCCTGGAGGCTTGCATAATTGTGGCCTAAGGAACCTCTTATCCTGGTTATTAGCCATTCTTATTGACTAGTCTTATGTTGTCATACCTAGCACGATGTACCACTTCCAGGAGTTGCCAAAGTGAGGCAGCAGACCCAAGATTACCAAATCCAGCACATTGGATTCGGAAAGAGTTTTAGAAACAATTTTTCCCATTCTCCTCAATTTACAACATCGTTTCAAAAACATTTTGGTAATCATTTACTAATACATGAACCATCCAAAATCATGTGTCTTCCAGAAGTTAAAGGTATAAAAACCCCGGTGTAGATTTAATAATGTGTCTTAACAGCCCTGAATTATTTAGAAAAACAAAAGCAACAGACAAAATTATTAATAACAAGAACGAAGCATTATTTGTTGTGAATCTCTCTGGATATGAGAGAAGATAGTGTCTTTCATTGTGCTAAATGGTAACCCAAAAAATTTAGACTAATGATGGTATCACATGTCTCAACGCTCTTTAAAATGCCCGGGGATACAAACAATCAGCTATAGCCTCTCATAAACCTCAGACTTAAACTATACATTGGGCATGCCTTCCCCCTGCTGGAGCATTTGTACATGAGAAATGAAAGACTGATGCGGAACCACAGGCTTTGATACATCCTTAAGAGTGGGCAAATATCCTGGTTGTCAAAGTAGACAGAGAGACTTCTGGCTGGGTTTTTCCATGATTACATGTCTTACTTTTTGACAACAGGCATTTCAGAGCTCCCCTGTGGTAAATGTGCCTCTGATTTCTGTCCTTCACTCAATGAGACCTAAAAGCACAGCCTCCAGTGAAAGAAACTTAGAATGTAATCCATAAATACAGCAGTCTACATTTAATACTGACTGTTGAGATGGGACAGAGGACTTCTGTATTTGTGGAGACTGTGTAGAAATGAACAAGAGCCCAAGACAAGACAGTCACATCCACACCTTCTATTTTCTGTCAAGGAAATAGACGCAAAAATGGTTGTTTCCATGACAGGAAAACAAACCAAAACAAGACAAAAATGGCCTGAGTTGCAGTTGTTGCTTTGGTGGTTATGGTGGTAGTGGCGGGCTCTTCTTTCCTTGCTTCTCCTCCTCCTCCTGCTCCTCCTCCTCCACCGCTGCCACTGCCACTGCCATCATCACCACTTTCTCCTATGCCTCTCTCATGTCAGTGAAAACACAAAGCTGTTATCTGACCAATCTGGTTCCAGAGACCCTGAGCAAATTATGTAACTCGCACTGTCATAAACAACTCAAATACAATGCAAATATCAACAATTTTCCCTCTCACACGTCCAACTATCGTTTTCTGAACCTCTGTTAGTCTGTTCGGTGACACTTTGTTCTGCCTGCCCTTCCAATGACAAGGAGGGCTGGAGTGCTGCGTTGGAACGCCCAACACAGCAGCTTATGTGGAAATATCATAGCTGACTGATAACATGAAGACTCTGGGTCAGAATGTCGCTGCCTAAAATCATTGTTTTTGCTCATATCTATGGAGTTCCTGTCATCCTATACTCTAGCAAGGATGTAAGAACAAGAGTTATGTTTTCCTTTTCACTCTTATAAGTGGCTCTCATATTTAGCTATAATATTTTCTAACATGTTGACTATTTTACAAACATAATTTATGTCAAATTTAGATCTAAAGCATGTTCACTTTTTACATTTGTTAGAAGTCTTTGACAAAATATCCACAATTCATTTCTTAGCTTTTTCTGGTAGAGAATGTTTCTGGGTGCTAAAATACTGATTTGGAACTGTCTTTGACTATGGAATTGGAGGATTGTTATGGTAATTGAATCTAGGAATCATATGCACCAGCTCTCCTCAAAGTGTATATTGCTTCCAAAGGGAGTGATCCTAAGAAAAACTTTGTTGTAACCTTCAACAGAAGTTTGATGGGCATTTTAGAAAGAGGATTCAAAAACTTCACTAGTCAGAGTGTGAATGGCTTCCTTTGAATTACAGAGGGTCGAAAGTCATTACCTCCAGTGCATATCTACGCTAGTTTCATTCCGCAGAGTGAGAGGACACACACAGCACCTCTCACGTCAGCTTATTAAATTACCAAAGCACAGGATCTGCATCCTGTTAAGTGAAGATACTATAAATTTCTAACATTGCCTACAATCAGACATTAAAGGACACAGCCTTTCATTGTTTCTCACTTACAGTTCACAAATACAACCCAGGCAATTTAGGAAGAAAATGAAAGCCTAACGAAATGCCAAATTGCAATTTGTAGATTTCGATCTTGATGTGCCACTGCTGGATTGGCTCTTTAATATTCTACAACGCCTGTGACAACTACTTCTCCAAGTGTTGGATATGCAATTTCGATCTCTTTTTCTCTGAATCTTTGTACCTTTTAGTCTAACAACAAAGAGGAACAAAGATCCTAATTATACCCATAATCATTATTATCTAAAGAAGTTCCCAGTAATTAAATTTTAAAGAAAATTTATTTAATGAGCTTTCTACAGTCACATCCAAGCAATACGCATTCAAGTAGATAGTGATTAGTATGAAATAGCACTAATTTGAATGACTTGATAAAAGCTCCTACTTCACTACTATGTTTTTAATAATTGTGTAATTACATAGAGAATTATTCCTGTAAATATCACTTGTTTTATATGAAATGGAAGACATGAAGATGTGTTCTATCTGAAGCAAATTTCCAATATTTTGAAGCTGTATCTTCTTGTGTCAGCTAAAAAGTTAATATGTACGTCTTAATTACACAAACACACACACTTTCTTGCATGGAATATACACCTTTCATTTGCATGAGTTAAGAAAAAGTGCTTAGCTTAGTAGAAGCAGAGGTGGGGGAAAAATAAATCTTCTCTAAAGGAGTGCATGGTCATTACCAGAGAATGAAAATGAAAAGCATATTTAAGAGACCAACTCCTGATTATCCCATAAGAGAGGCATGATAATTGACACAGACTATATCGATGTTGTCACATCTATATCATTTCTAGTAATTCATGGAGCTTTAGAAATGTTATCAAGTAATATTGTGCATTTGTTCTTTTTATTTCAGGGCAAATAAAATGCTGATCTTAAATACAATTGTAGAAAGATGAACTACAGCTCAAAGTAGGCCACTTTCATTTGAATATTTTACTTGCACTCTCATGTGACTGAGATACTAAAGGAGACCATGTATACTCAAATAACTATTGTAAGATACAATGAGACAAAAGGGACAGGGACGTTTACTGGTCAAGGACTCTATCACTAATTAGATCATGTCAACTTGAGCTAATCATTTGCCTTCTCTGGGCCTCAGTTTCTTCATCTATAAAATGAGAAAATTAGAGGTATGGTTTCTAAGGACGCTTCCAACATTTAACTGCATTTTTTCTTAATATCACTAGCTCTGTCATATGTCTTATTTAGTTTAAAAAATGGAAACATCTCACTGGGTATTTCCACTTTCTAAAATGATAAACAAAAGGGAATTTTTATTGCTTTCGAAAGGAAACAGTTGAATGCAAGCCATTTAATTCAGCTGTAGGTACCAAATGTTTACTTAACATTTTACTCAGTGATACAATTTCAATTACCTTTTAAAATAGGCAATACAAAGAGACAATATTTATAAAGGAGAAACCAAATATGATACATATGACATAAAGATCTGATGTCATGAAAATAAAATTCAAATGGTCCTGCATTCCTAAGTCCTACCAAACTCTTCTTTTCACTCATGTACAATTGTATCCCTGGGGAAATGGGGCTGGGGTAGATGTAAAAAGATAAAAGCTTCTGATGTAATTGGAACCCAGATCCTCATATGCTGACACTTATTATAGGAAGTAATTGGCCATTGTTGATGCAGTCTTTAACCTACAAGGAGATATTGGTGGTTGCGGTGCTGCTGGAGTGGATAAAGGGAAACTGAGTAACTCACAACAACACCATAGGACTCAATCCCATAAGTAAAGTTAGTGTAGGTCTAACCCATCTGATTTGCCACAGGATCCTTAGAACTGACAGGGAAAGCATTGCTGATCTTGATCTGACACCCTGTGATTATGAATTATTAGAATTCCTCTTCTGGTCAACATAGACATTATCCTCATTGCTGATACCAACATGACACAGTGGAGATATTTATGTCTCCTAGAAAGTCCATAGTTTTCCTAAGCTGAAATGCAGATTGAGAAGAGAGTTTTTACCATCATTTATCTTCATATCTTAGTAAACGTGAGGGCAAAGCATCCTGTCTGAGGTCAGATCATTCACTTGATTCACTTAGAGTTTTAGCAATCCAGGACTTGATCCTTCTCTCAGGAAATAACTCCAGGTTAAGCTACTAATTTGGAGTTTTTCAGTACAAATCTAAAACTTGTTGGGTACCTATCTAAGCTTGGAAGAATTAAGGAACACATCTTAGGCATTATCAGCTTGTCTTCTCTGTATGAGTCTGACTAAATTGTGATTTTTGGAACCAATTTAGCAGCCATCTTAAGACTCCAGAGACACCTGTCATTCAAGCCAGCATCCGTAATCCAAGTTGGGCCAAGGACCAAATGATAAGGAAACCATTAAATTATTCTCTCTTAGGCAGAGTCCATGTGAAAAAAAGGCCCAGTTATATCAGCTCTCCAGTTTGGTGTGATCCTTTTGTGGAATCTTTTTCAGGTTTCATAAAGAACAGCACCCTCAAAACAGACCCAGATAAAAAGACAAAAATTAATCTATAAAATTATAGATATTAAGAATTCTGTCGAGGGTCTGCCACTTAGGGTTTTCTGCTTCTTTAAGTTAACTTTCGAATTTATAGTTGAGAAAGATATTAACTACTCTCAGTCCAAAATAGTATTTACATTTGCTTTAAGACTCATGACTACCACATTTCACATAATTGTGTATTAGGGCACTAAGCTTCATTTTTAATGTGTTTTGTGAGTTCTTAAGATGTGAAAAAATTACCACATCACAAAAAGGGCAATTCATTTGAAGATAAAATCTGGATAGGGGAATTTTCTTTAGTAAATACATTATTTGAGCAGGCTCGATTCAATACCAATCATCTTCAGATTTTCCTGTTTAATCTCAAAACTAAAGCAGGCAAATTTAAAAAGAAGAAGAAGAAGGATCCTGAAAATAAGATAAGCTTGAGAGCAATTTGTTGGTAATGTCGAGGAGCCGCCACTTTCCTGGCTGATTTTATTTTCTATGCCCAAGATGTGTGAGAAAAATGCTAGCACAGAAAAAATAAAAGCGGAGGAAAATGGATTTTGATTAGTAAGGAAACGGTACTGATTGTGAATTTCCAGTTCATCTCATTCTTCCGGCTTTCCTTTCAAATGTCTTTTCTTGCATGTTTTATGCTCCCTGAGCTGTTAATGTACCCTAATTGGTTGGTTCTGCTTTCAACTCAGGCATTCACTACCTATACCTGTACATCCTCATCTCTCTTATTACTTCACAGTCTTTTGATGGAGGGAGTTATTTAGATATGCTCTCTATCAAGTCTCAAAGATTCCCTGAAAAGACGTCTTCCAGCTCATCAGGTTACCTAATAGCATATTCAACTTCATGCAATTCAATTCCACAAACGTTCCCTGAGCAGCCTACTATGCACTAAGCAGCTGGTCAGTAATAGCAAAGAAGCAGGGCCTCAATCTGTGTACAGGGCTGCCTCAGTAGAACTTCCTGCAGAATATTCTTACCTTTGACACCTCATCCCTCTTAATCTCATCATAAACCTCACGTTTTCAATAAACAGAAGTTTAGACCATTTATCAATAAACTAGGTTTCACAGTTGCGTAGAAGCTGGACTTCATACTGTTAAGTATACCCACACAAGGACCAGAACAATGCACTGTCACCATTCAGTGTCTGAATGTAGTGACTCAGTTAGTCGGCATTTAATTAGTTAATAAACAGACCGTTTCATTGAGAGCATGCATTAGCATCTAACACCGGCTGGCAGACGAGCCTTCTTGATTGATTAAAATATACATTTAAATATATTCCCTTAATTTATATCAGGCGCAAAATGAAGCAGTTATCTTTATAACTGAGAGCATTAGCGTAAATTATTTAGTATCTTCATTCTAATTTGCACCATATTATAATATCTATCTTGATCTCAGAACTAAATAAATCATCCGTCTCAAATTATAAGCACACCGTGAGTCCTGAGATTTTTATAGCACTTTCCTATCTTTGCCTCACAATTTTTTCCAAAGGGGGCTGAAACTCCAAGGAATTGCAGTAGATGACTTTAGTGGAGAAAATAAACTTTTTAAAATGCTGTGGTCAGTTTCATAAGAATGTGAAGCTTAGAATCTGATCTATGTTCATTTAAATATGTTGTCATGAATTGAAAATAGAAAATCATCTGAGCTCCCTCAAGATGTTTTCATTTTAAAAAAAATCATTGGTGATATTTTTTGCTTCTTTCCAATCACTATAGAAAAAAGTCCTTCTGTCACTTATCACTTATGAGAGCTGATTATATGACTGACTTTCTAATAAGCTCCATAGACAGGATGGTATAAAACAAAGATTTAATTGTAGTCATGTTAGAAAGATGAGATATATAAGTCAGTTGAGAAAAAAAATACAATACTATGTAGTGTTATTTCTGCAAATATAGGTAAGTGAAACACTTTCAAAATAGCTTTTGCTGATAACAAAATACATAGTGATTATAGAAAACTTTAAAAATACAGAAAAGTACCAAGAAAAAATTAAATTACCTATAATGTCATTCAAAAATAATCATTATTAGTATTTTGGTATTTAACTTCCTAGATTTATCTGAACATATCTTTTTACAATTGAAATTGTACTAGGCATACTTTTTATAACCTTCTTTTACCCTTTAATGTTTTACTATGAACATATTTCCATGTTGTTAAATTCTATTCTAAAATCTTTTTTTGGCTGAATATTAATCCATGATGTGTATACAACATAATGTATTTAGCCAATTCTCTCCATTGAATATTTTAGCATTCATTCATTGTGAGTATTTAAAGTAATATATTAATACTTTAAGTGAATCTTTGTGCACATTCATACTTAGGGAAATATATTGTGATAGATATTACTAATGCTCATCAATATCCCATTCTTCTATATTGCATAGGCAGTTGGAGGAGAGCACTGTCAAATTCCAGATTCCAACTTAGAAAGGGTCATATGGGCCAGGCACAGTGGCTCACACCTGTAATCCCAGTATCTTGGGATGCCAAGATGGGCAGATTGCTTGAGCCCAGGAGTTGAAGATGAGTCTGGCAA
>NW_016107551.1:2973089-3015538 GCF_001604975.1 Cebus imitator | reverse complement strand
AAAAAAAAAAAAAGGTGGGGGAGGGGAAGGGGGTTATGTGACTCATTTTGAGTCAATGGGCAGAAACATTTAATAGCCAGGGCATGATTTATCTCTCTTCTCCTATTGCAGCAACTGATGAAACCCTATATTCCATATGGTGCAGTAGCATTGAGGAGCCCCATCAAATACAATAAGAGTGCAATAGAAGCAGAGCCCCCTGACAATTTAGTGAGAGAAAAACTCTGTATCAAATCACTGAGACCTTGGGGTTGTTTATTTCTGCAACATAACTTAGCTAGCCTGGTCAATACATGGATTAATATTTTGATCCATACTGGAATCATGTAATACATTGAGATTGGATTTCCTTTTGATGTTTCATAGTAATAATATTAGCCATAGGATTTCAGTTTTCCCTTATAACTTGATATTATCCTCAGAGACTTTACTGAGCATTTATGATGTGGCAGACATTTTCTAAGCACAATACATATAATAACAACTCAGGAGTTATACCAAGAAAAAATTCTTTCCTTCTTTCAACAAATTATTCATCAACTAAGGGTGAATGAAGCACTGTGCTGGGTGCCCTATAGCTTATGAATTTAGAAAACACTTAAGTTCTAAAGTACTTCCTAGTTCAATACAAGAAAAGAGACACACACCAATGGCCACAAAGGTAAAGACAGTGCTAAGTGTCACATGAGGACTCCACACCAAATGTGATAGGAGCTTGGAAGACAGGTATCAGACGTACTTTCTACTTGGAAGGTAAGATTTTAATAGGTGAAGTAACTAGGAGGTCAGGTCAGAGAACGGGAATCCCAGTACTAGTAAATATAAAGAAGAACAATGAAATGTCAGAATGTTTGAGTAGTTTAGATTAACTAGATTATAGGGTTTATTTTTAGGAAGATTATCAGAAAGACTAGAAATCAGCTTGTAGTGACCCAAAATTCACAATCATGAATGCGAGCCTAAGGAAATCTTATTTGATACATTACTTATTGAGGAATGTTAGGAAAAATTTGAGTAAGCGAGCTGCAAAATCAGATACATTCTTTAGGATGTATAAACAAACTGACATGTGAAATAGAGTGCAAAGGGAAAGAGAATAGACAGGTGTAACTAACCATGGCTGCACATTGGAATCTTCTGGGGAGCATTAAAAAAGACCTATGCACTGACCCGCCTCAAAGAGATTCTGACATAATTGGCTTGGGCATAGCCTGGGCATCAGTGTTTTTAAAGCACTCCAGGTGATACATACATCTAGCGCTAGCTAGATGTTAACCATTGAGAAGGTGATTGAAACATTTCAGCTGTTATGACAGAGGGCCCTGAACTAGGGAAGTGGAGGTGCAGATGGAGTGCACTGATGGAAACAAGAGCTGAAGGAGAAAATATAGGAAATGATGTCTTCAACATTGTGAGACCAAGTGCCCAGGAAAAAGAAAATTATAACAAATAGAGGACAGTTAGAAGCAAGAGCTTACTTGGGAAAGAAGACCACAAGCTGAGTTTTGGTTACCTTGACTTTTTAGTGCTGGTAGATGATTCCATTAGAAACCAAGATTTCAGGGCTCAGATGTAGGTGAGGAAATCAATCATTTGGAGTTAGGTTATAGTTGAAGTGAAAGAGTTGAGCAAAAGACAGGACACTGAGATGGATGTCAGAAGACGGAGAGAAGACAGTTCAAGGCTTGTAGGCCAACCAGAATAATGGAAGATAGTGAACATTAAGAAAAAAGAGGCTCTCATAAAAGGGAAGACTGTTGAATGTAACAGAAGAGATAAAGGGGACACTGGCCAAGAGAAGATGGCAAGGTTCAGGGAACAGGAGACATTGGGGACCTTTGGAATCCAGTGAAGTTTGGAGTCAGATTCCAGATTAATCATGGTGATAATGGAAACTACAGATATTTGTTACTGGCTGGAAACCAAAAAATGGAATCACAGGCCAAGGAAGTCATAGAGCAGATAAATAGTTTTAACAGAAGAATGAAAGAGGCAAAGAAGGAGGATGTTGAAGATGCTAGCCATGGAGGAGATAATTCGATGGAAAAAATGTCTCAGAAAAGAAGAGGAAGAAGGAATTTGGAGTACATGTACAAGACCTGTATTTGTAAGGGAGTACATGTACAAGACCTGTATTTCTTTTTTTTTCTAAAAGAAAAGAGTGTTGATGTTGGGGTACAGAAAATGATTTTCCAAAATATGACACTTTGGCGCACTGAGTGCTTCGAAAGAAATAAACTTCAGAACTAAGGGCTCTCTCCAACCTTCTTCCACCTCCTGTCTCTCAGATCCTCTTTCCCAAAGCACCTGGGGGACCCTCTGGAATTTATCTGACTGAGAAAGCTTTTTTTCCAAAAGAAATGCAGTTATTATAAGACCCCCTTCTTAGGAAGCTCATCAAATAACCAGGAAAGATTAACAATCACAGAAGAGAAGATACTGGGTGTCATCACCATGCCCAGACAGACTTTTCATCTATTCTCCTGAGGGCAGCTCCAAGAGATTACTTGGAGGACTTTATCCACATAACAAAACAACCTGCATTCCTGGACAGTTCTGCCCTTCACCTTCCATAACTTGTCCATTTCATCCAGCTTCCAGAGAGAATCATTGAGAAAATAATTTCTGCCTCCTTGATCTACACATCCCTCCCCTATGAAGAGAGTATTTAAGCCTCAAACATCTGGTCCCTCTTCGAGTCTCATACTTTGTATCTGGCTTCCATGTATATGCATATGAATCAATCTTATATGCCTTTTTCTCCTGTAATCTGCCTTTTGTCAGTCCATTTTCAGCAATCCTTTGGAGGGGGAAAAGGGAAGCTTTCCTTCCTTGCCACAATAGTGAAAAAGAGGAAAGAGAGAGAATAGAAATAGAAATTAAGAGATGGTAGAAAAATATGTGATGATGGGTAATAAAATAGGGCATTTTAGGACCAACAGATCATGGTTTTAGTAATACTATAAAGTAAGATTTTTCTAGACCTCAAAATTCAAGAATTTTGCTTATATACTTGCTAGATTTTAAAAATTATGTATTCTCTTAAACATTTTGTTTACATATACAAATTTGATTGAATATTGTTAGTTCCAAAAAGATTTTCCAATATATAAAAATATATAGTTCCAATGGACTATATATTTTTAAGGGTTTTGAATATATTTTATTGATATATTTTGAACTGCTAATATATATTGAATTGCAGGTTTAGCTCACTTCATTTGTGGAAAATGTCTACCATATAATCAAATAAGCTGAGGCAGTTCTCATTGTTAAATAAATTGATTAATCCAATTGAAAAGGAGGGATTCCTCCCTAACTCATTTTATGAGGCCAGCATCATCTTGATACCAAAACCTGGCAGAGAGACACAACAAAAAAAGAAAACTTCAGGCCAATGTCCCTGATGAACACTGATGCAAAAATTCTCAGTAAAATACTGGCAAATCGAATTCAGCAGCACATCAAAATGCTTATCCACCATGATCAAGTCAGTTTCATTCCTGGGATGCAAGGCTGGTTCAACATATGTAAATCAATAAATGTAATCCAACACATAAACAGAGCCAGTGACAAAAACCACATGATTATCTCAATAGATACAGAGAAGCCCTCTGATAAAATTCAACATCCCTTCATGTAAACGACTCTCAATAAATTAGATATTGATGGACTATATCTCAAAATAGTAAGAGCCATTTATAAGAAACCCACAGCTAATATCATACTGAATGGGCAAAACCTGGAAGCATTCCCTTTAAAAACCGGCACAAGACAAGGATGCCGTCTCTCACCACTCCTATTCAACGTAGCATTGGAAGTTCTGGCTAGGGCAATCAGGCAAGAGAAAGAAACAGAGGGTATTCAAATAGAAGGAGATGAAGTCAAATTTTCTCTGTTTGCAGATAGCATGATCCTTTATCTAGTAAGCCCTATCGTCACAGCCCAAAAGTTCCTTAAGCTGATAGGCAACTTCAGCAAAGTCTCAGGACACAAAATCAATGTGCAAAAATCACAAGCATTCCTGTACACCAACAGTAGACAAGCAGAGAGCCAAATCACAAATGAACTCCTATTCACAATTGCTACAAAGACAATAAAATACCTAGAAATAAAGCTAAAAAGAAACATGAAGGACCTCTTTAAGGAGAATTACAAAGCACTGCTCAAGGAAATAAGAGAAGACAAAAACAAATGGAAAAACATTCCATGTTTGTGGATAGGAAGAATCAATATTGTGAAAATGGCCATACTGCCTAAAGTAATTTATAGATTCAATGCTATTCCCATCAAACTCCCATTGACATTTTTCACAGCATTAGAAAAAAACTACTTTAAAATTTATATGAAACCATAAAAAAGAGCCCATGTAACCAAGACAATCCTAAGCAAAAAGAATAAAGCTGGAGGCATCACGTTACCTGACTCCAAATTATACTACAAGGATAAATTAACAAAAACAGCATGGTATTGGTACCAAAACAGATATCTAGACCAATGGAAGCAATAGAGATCTCAGAAATAAGACCACACATCTACAACCATCTGATCTTTGACGAACTTGACAAAAGCAAGCAATGGGGAAACGATTCCCTATTTAATAAACGGTGCTGGGAAAACTGGCTAGCCATATGCAGAAAACTGAAACTGGATCCCTTCCTTACACCTTATATAAAAATTTACTCAAAATGGATTAAAGACTTAAGTGTAAAACCCAAAACCATAAAAATCCTAGAAGTAAACCTAGGCAATATTATTCTGGACATAGCTGTGGGCAAAGATTTTATGATGAAATCACCAAAAACAAAAAAAAAAAAAAAAAAAAAAAAAAAAAACCCTGTCATCAGAATGAACAGGCAACCTACAGAATGGGGAAAAAAATTTGCAGTCTACCCACCTGACAAAAGTCTAACATCCAGAATCTACAAGGAACTTCAGCAAATTTACAAGAATAAAAAACGACCCACCAAAAAGTGGGCAAAGGACATGAACAGACATTTCTCAAAAGAAGACTTTTGTGTAGCCAACAAACATAAAACAAAGTTCAACATCACTGATTATTAGAGAAATGCAAATCAAAACCACAATGAGATAACATCTTATTCAGTCAGAATGGCAATTATTAAAAAGTCAAGAAACAACAGTTGCTGGCAAAGCTGTGGAGAAATAGGAACACTTTTACACTATAAGTAGTAATGTAAATTAGTTCAATCATTGTGCAAGACAGTTTGACAATTCCACAAGGATCTAGAACCAGAAATACCATTTGACCAAGAAATCTCATTACCAGATATATATCCAAAGGACTATAAGTCATTCTATTATAAAGATGCATGCACACATGTTTATTGCAGCACTGTTCACAATCGCAAAGACATGGAATCAACCCAAATTCCTATCAATTATAGACTGGACAAAGAAAATGTGATACATATACAATGGGGAATACTATGCAGCCATAAAAAGGAATGAGCTCATGTCTTTACAGGGACACGGATGAATCTGGAAGCTATCATCCTCAGCAAACTAAGGCAGGAACAGAAAACCAAACACTGCATGTTCTCACTCATAAGTGGGAGCTGAACAACAAGAACACATGGACACAGAAAGGGGAACAACACACACTGGGGCCTGTCATTGGGGTGGGAGGAGGGAGAGCATAAGGATAAATTGCTAATGCATATGGGGCTTAATACCTAAGCAATAGGTTGAAAGGTACAACAAATCACCATAGCACGTTTAATTATGTAACCAACCTGCATGTCCTACACATGTATCCTGAGAACTTAAAATAAAATTAAAAAAAATAAAATAATTGGTTAATCAAACTTATGCTAGAAAAATAAAATCTAAGTTTATTTTAAAAATTCAAATAAACATGCTAATGTCACTTTGTGACAGTCTTTACATTTCTCGATTCTGTTTTTAATTCAACCTGTAATAGGGAGATAGACAGCACAATGTTTTGCCATGAGTTTTTCACCTTGAAATAGAATACATCCTTCCAGATTTCATAAAGCAGTGATTTTTTGCTTGGATCACAAAGGACTGTCCCTTAGAAGTGAAGCATTTTATAAGAAGCCCTGTGTTTTATTTCCCAAGGAGTTTTACAACTTTTGCCATGACATTTTGTGCACTGGAGGCCTTTACACAGTAGAACAAGATCAAGATAGATGAAAATTGTACATTTCTTTGGTAAAGTGGAGCAATTTCTAAAGAGGAGGTAGGAATTGAGAATGGGTCCACCACAGGCCTCAGGAAGATTAAGTGCAGGAAAGAATGTGATTGAAGGTTGTGATCAGAAAAGTGATTCCCTTAAAGCTATCCATTCCCATCGCTCTCCAGAAAGCCTTTATTTATCCCTAAAATTGAAGACTCTTGTTTAGATAAAGCATTGGCAAATGGCAAGCTATAAGCAAACTCTGATCTGCTTTCTGTTCTAGAAATAAAGTTTTATAGAATAAACCATATTCATTGACTTATACGTAGCTGCATTTGCATTATAACAGCAGGACTGACTAATTATAACAGTGACTGTATTGCGCTAAAAACCTCAAATATCTGGCCTTTTACAGAATAGCCTGCCTACCCTTATTCTAGATGTTATAAAAGCACTGTACCTTCAGGTCAGAGAGAGAGAAAGAGACACAGTGTGCATCTTAGATTGGGTTGGTCAGCCTAAAGTGTGCTAGCTAACTGAAAAAAAATGCAGAAAGGTAAAGAGAATAATTGGCAACAAACCATACTGGCACTGTATCTAACATAAAAATAAGGAGTCCCTATGATAAACAAACAGGCCCATGCTAAATCTTACAGCCAAGAGAATTATATATAGGGGGGATAGGCCTACAAATAATGCTTTAGTCAGGAAGAATGGGTCATTAAAAACACATGCTATCATCCAAATCAATATAAGGGTAAATTGCTCCCAATCATGTGGGCATTTCCCCTGGAAGTCTGAAAGTAGCAGTTGACAGTGAATGAGATCCTTAAGCAGGTTTTAATAATGGTAGATGTCTTTCACTAATGCAACTAATTGATTCAGATATGAAATACAAGCTCAGTAATGTAATCTAAGTGGTATTTAGTTTTCTAATGTGGTTCTGATTTCTCAGAAGAGACTATAGTATGTAGGTGACCTCCACCAATTTTTTCAGTAAAATTTATTTTGACTCTTTTAATGCTTTCTGTAAATTGCCATATACACGCTCTTTAAAAAATGGCATCAGCAACAACAGTAGCAACAAACACTAACTCTCCACATACTCAGACAGATCAACTAAGGTAGAGATTCTTTTTAGAGATACTAGAAATCTGACTTTCCTGTGGGTGTGGTAAATCCAGCCAGTCCAAGTCCTAAAATAGGATTCTAGAAAAAAAATATTTAATGAACCGAAGATTTGGTTGAATTCACCCCATCAATTACAGCATCCTCAACATTTATTAAAGACCTATCATGTATAAAATATTGGGTATATCTGAGTGCAGTGTGATATTTTTAAAATCCTATCTTTGCAGATGTGATGATGCTGTTCATTTGTACTGATTAGAAGAAATTTTGGTAAAGAGTTGCTTGATTCAACCCCCAACTGAATTATGAAAAAATCAAAATTGAGAGTATCTAAATTCATAATCTTTCTCTCCAGTGTTCAAGTCCAGTGTTCAAGTGTGAGCAGAGACTACTTCCAATTCAATATTCAAAATTGAGTATGATTAACATTAAATGTCAGATGTAAAGACAGAGAGCTCCATAGACTTCAATATACCCTAACATTGTTTTCAAATTCACTAAGAAATTTTCTTTCTACCTTTATTTACTTTGCATTTGATACATCAGACAAGGCCCAATTGGGAAACAAAAACCATACAGTAATTGGAACAGAGGCAGCGTAATATAAAAAACGATTAACAGCAGGTTGGAGTAACAGGGACTTCATTAGTAAGTGTTAAAGAAGACAGTAAAGAATACAGAAGTAACAGTTAACAGGAGCAACTGCTATATGTAGGATTGAGATAGAGCACCCATGAAAGACCCCTGCTCAAACAGGGCTAAGACACTGACCTCACTGAAGAGGGTATTACTGCAGCTCACTGGACAGCAGGAAGTAGCTGACGTGTCACATAGGCAGAACTTGCTGGACCTCTGTCCTCTGTCCTCTGAAATCCTGCAGGAAGCCACAACAGGCAGGTGCTGGGCTTGAGAACTCACTACAAAGTCACCCAAGAAAGTGGTGTGGGAGGCCCTTCACAGGCCTGTGCCAGCATTCCACTTTAAAGCCTCAGAGGAGGTTTCAGGAAGCTGCTGGCTGCTATGGCTCGTGTTAGGCTGCAGGAGCTGGGATCTGAACAGACTTCCCGTAGAGGAGCAGGCACTGAAGAAATTGCAGTCTTCACAGGAATTTAGCAAGGAAGGCACACCAGAACACAGAAGAAAAGCTTTTATCCTCCAGTGTCCCATGATTACCCGCACCCCCATATGACAACACTGAACATTGAACCAGCTGACAAAGGAGAAATATTGACAGAGCCCACCTCCATGATTACAGAGCAGGCAAAGGAGGCCATGCTTTGAGTTAAGAGGGAATACCTGTACATCCATTACTGGCATGCTTGGCTTTCATGAACGTGCTGTAGATATTCATCACTGCTGAAATGAGAATTTCATAGTTGTCCATTTCTCAGCATAACAGAAGGCCTTTGCTAACCATTTACTAAGTGAGCATCGATTGAGTGCCCTTGCTGAGCTTCATATGTTCTCGGAAGTCAGGAGTAAAAGATAAAAATTTATAATCCAGTCTAAAAAGATTATACAATTGAGCCAAAGAGATAAATGGATAAGTATCCAGATACAGTGAACTGAGCACAAAATCAGTGGTGTGTATACACAGTGCCCGTGAACCACAGCGGAGAAGCTAAGTCTGCCCTGGAGGAGAGAAGGACAAGGATGGACAAGGTCTTGTGCAGAGAGAATGGACACTTACTGCATCTTGAAAGATGACTGGGAGTTTTCCAGGAAGACAAGAGTGAAAAGTCTTCCTCTCCCAGAGTGCAGTACATGCAAAAGTTCAAGGTCATAAAGATAATGAGTTATTAGCTAAAGGACCAGTAGTTCCCTGAGGCTGGAGGCTGCCATGACTGCCAGCAGCTGGACCAGAAAGACCTTTTTTTGATAGAAAAACTAAGACTTGACTTTAAAGATTATCCTTTCTCCATTTTCTGAAATATTTTTTAGAAAAATATACTACTTTCATTTGCCATCCTGGAGAGTGAAAATGATAAAATCAATGCTTGGATCTGTACTTTCTGGAGGAATCAGATTGAATGCAAATGAGAACAAACACCATTAAAAAAAGAAGTGACTTGCTCTCTTTTATTTTTTTTTTAATTTAAATGTGACTCTGGAGTGTAACCATCATAATATATTGAAGAATCAGAACATCTGAGCCACATCACTGATTAGCTTGCTTTTCACCCAAAGCAAAGGGAAAAAAGTATTGATGAATTAAATAAATGAGTCACTGAAAATGACTGAGCATCCAACATTTTGGTAAATATGTCATGGCCACTGTACTAAGTCATATTTCAATTCTAAACTGCAGTGGAGGGCAATACAATTTCCTTATTTTCAGCTCTGATTTTTAGAAGAGCTAATAAAGGCTTAACATTGTATTATGGAGACCTGAGGAGATGCCCAGAGCAGAAGAGGACAAAAGTCTCCAAAGACCGGTTCTGAACGTTGGGAAGATTCTGTTTTCTTCTTTCCTTGGCTTCAGGGAAAAATGTGTCTTCTGAATATAAGGCAGGAGGCTCTTACATCCAGAAGTCTTGATATGACTTGAAAGTCGCACCCTGCAGCAGATCCTTTTCTAACTCAGTCAGGTGTTGACTCTAACATTTCTGTGGCTTCTAGAGAAGCTCATCAAACTGGCTGTCAAAGCTGGGAGGGTTCAAGGCTGGTTTAGCCTATGCGCAGAGCAAGCAATCAGCGCTATGGTACAATTTGAAAAATAACCCTCTCCTCACAAACTCTTCACCAAAATAACTTGAATGCCTTCCTCCATTTCCTGACACTTTACCATTTGATATACTTCTGTATTATAAATATTGATTGAGTGATTGGGTTAACTTACTGTCATCTCCAGAAACCCCTGCAAGCAAACAAAAAAATCACAAAAACAAAAACACATACGTCTAGGATGGATAGTAATGGCTAACATTTATTGGGCACTTACTAATTCAGTCCATGTCTGAATTATTAAAAATAATAAACTTATTTAATCCTCACTGTGAAAAAGTTCCTTTCAGTAATCCCACTTTCCACATGAGAAAACTGAAGCACAAAGAGATTAAATAATTTTCCCAGGGTCACACAGCTAGTACATGTTAAAGCTGACACATGATGGCAGCCAGGCTTCACTCTTCCAAGATCTTGTACCGACTCATCACTTGCCATTAGAACCTTAGTTAGGATTATATTGTGAAGAAGTTCTTTTCAGTCCTTTATGAGCCAAGTGCTGTTCCTTAGCATTTTATACATATTACTTCATGTTCTTGTCAAATTTAATTCTCTTCTAAGATGGGTAACAGTTCCCTGTATTTTATGTAAGAGGAAACTGAGGTGCAAAAAGATGAAGAAATGTTTCCAAGAAAACTCAGCTATTAAGGACTAGGGCAAGATCCAGGTCCTAAGTCTGCCTGGTCCCCAACCCTACCACTCAGGAGATTGCTCATTCCTCCCAGTCAGTACCCCCGACCCCAAAGTATCATACATGGTTTTGCCATATACATTCTTATTTCTGTAAATTTTAGTGGAATTGCCAGATTATCAGGTGGCAATATAGTTGGAGGAGGAATGTTAAGTAATTTTCCTAAAGTTATATTTACATAAGAAGCCACTGTATTTGGTTGGGCTTACGGTAATTATGGGAGGGGATTAAAGTCCAGCTGAAGCAATCTCTTAGGACTACCATGTTTTCAGAGTGCCCATTCTCATCTCTCTGCTTTCTCCTTTCTTTCCAGCTGAGGGAAATTTCCCATGCCTTCCATAAAGTGATATTTACCTCTCTACTTCAAGATATTTGCTTTCTCTCTGAACTCATAAGCTTTATCCGTAGACTCGCCAATTTGATAGCTATTATATATGTAAAAATAAAAAGAGAAAAAAGAAAAGAACAATAAATTTTAAAGCATCTACTAAGTGTTGGATGTAATGCTGTAGTGTATAGATCTATATCTCATAGGTTATGAAAACACATTTTTTCATGTTAATGTCTCTGAAATTGAGATGCTTTGCAAAATCCACGAGTCATATCTTAAAAAAAGAAAACCTGTAATCTCAGCACTTTGGGAGGCCAAGGCGGGCGGATCACAAGGTCAAGAGATCAAGACCATCCTGGCCAACATTGTGAAACCCCACCTCTACTAAAAATACAAAAATTAGCTGGGAGTGGTGGCGCATACCTGTAGTCCCAGCTACTCGGGAGGCTGAGGCAGGAGAATTGCTTGAACCTGGGAAGCAGAGGTTGCAGTGAGCTAAGATCGCGCCACTGCATTCCAGCCTGGCGCCTGGCGACGGAGCAAGACTATGTCTCAAGAAAAAAAAAAAAAAAGAAAGAAAAAGAAAACCTATGTCTCAATAAATTTTAAAAAGTTCTTTGAATAAGTAGAAATTCTAAAAAACAGGAAAGATTGTATTTGTGGGATTAATTGGCAGCATATTTTCTTTCTTAGTGAAATATGAAATATTTCACTTTCATAGTGAAATATAAAATAATGCTACTTGCACTCAGTGATATCTTAGATTTGAGAAATGTCTTAGTTTAGGCTGCTATTGTATTTGTGTCTTAGACAACAAATGGTTGTCTAAGTATTAAGAGGTGTACTGACTTGTTCTTGCATTGCTATAAAGAAATAGCTATAAACACTGGGTAATTTATTTTTAAAAAGAGGTTTACTTCTCACAGTTCTGGAAGCTGAGAAGTACAAGATCAAGATCCCACAGATCTGTTGCCTGGTGAGGGCCTGCTTCCTGGTTTGCAGATAACCAACTTCTT
Organism: Cebus imitator; assembly: GCF_001604975.1. Classification (NCBI taxonomy): domain Eukaryota; kingdom Metazoa; phylum Chordata; class Mammalia; order Primates; family Cebidae; genus Cebus; species Cebus imitator. The sequence continues at coordinate 3,003,485 of NW_016107551.1, read as the reverse complement.
GCTATGTCCTCATATGGCACAGAGAAAAGTAAGAACAAGCTCTATGTCTCTTGCTACAAGGACACTAATCTCATTATGATATGCCACCCTCATGACCTAATTACCTCCTGATATGGTTTGGATTTGTGTCCCCACCCAAATCTCATGTTGCATTGTAATCCCCAGTGTTGGCAGAGGGGCCTGGTATGAGGTGATTTGATTGTACAAGTGGATTTCCCGCTTGCTGTTCTCATGATAGTGAGTGAGTGAGTTCTCATGAGATCTGGTTGTTTGAAAGTGTGTACCACCTCCCTATTTTTTCTCTCCTCTGCTCCAACCATGTGAAGCTGTGCCTGCTTCCCCTTTACCTTCCACCGTGATTGCAAATTTCCTGAGGCCTCTCTAGCCGTGCTACCTACACAGCCTGTGGAACCATGAGCCAGTTCAATCTCTTTTTTAAAAATAAATTACCCAGTCTCAGGTATTTCTTTATAGCAATTTGAGAACAGGTTACTATACCTCTTAATATCATCACAGTGGAATTTTGATTTCAACACATGAATGTGAAGTCAGGGAGACCCATTTAGCCATAACAGGAAAATATAATATGCCTCATTTAATTCTCTCACAGCAGCCCCAATAAAAGCAGATACCATTGTTCTTAGTTTACAGAAGCAGCAGAGACTGCCAAGCTAGAAAGAATTGGAGTTGAGATTGAGCCCAGGTCATGCCAGACCCACACTCATGCCTTTTGTTATCCCATGTGGCCATTACAGGGTTTGAGGTCTACCACTTACCAGTTTCAAGGTCACTTAACAGTTTCCACTTCTATAAAATGTTATAAAAACACGTATGCCACAAAGGTGCCTGGAGGATTAAATGTGACTAGATTTCACATCCCTTTCAACCTAAAACTACAAAAGACATCATCTTTGTTGTGAATTGGCATCTGCCATGTGAGGGCTCTTGAAATGCTTGCCTTTTGTTAGAGCATCATTAGCCAAGTCTTCATGTGAATATCCAATCACAACTCGATAATCAGCATTTTGAGGACAGGGGTTTGTTGTTAGAATCAGTTTGTATTTTTATAGCATCCTATGCACATAATTGGAATCGAATGGATATTTGTCTAAATGAATGAAATCGCATTTGAAAAATTGTGAAGCATTCAGTACTACTGATGTTATTCCCTGTGAACCTGTTGGAACAGAAGACAGGCTGGGAACAGCATATGTTGGTGATGATTTGGCTGCAAAAAGTGTGAGACTTTTTAATAAAACTGTAGTAGACCACATTCTCTCCCATGATGATATTTATGACATTTTAGGTAGCAAGAGAAGAAGACTCTTGAAAGTAGCAATAATGGAACTAGAGATAGAACAAAGAATTAGAAACAGATTTTTTTTAAAGAATGCATAGCTACGAAGGAGTCCCACTTTCTGTGTGATACATGCCTTTTTGTTGTGTACTAAGTCATCTGAGACCCTATAGAAGGAGGTTTTGTCCTTAGGAAGCAATTTTCAGTCAAGTTCCAAAATAATGTCAAATAATTATCTTTTTAAATACATGTTTATGTATTGCAATTAACTTCATTATTGGTGTTTCTAATCCCCAATGCCTAAGAAATTCCCTGGAAGTAAGTTAGTTATTCATGGAAGGGCATTCATTCTGGGCCTGTAAATTTTATTTAAAATTGAGCCATCTTCTTGCTGTTTGTTTAACTGTCCCTGTGTTGTTTGCAGGAAAGTAATGCATCTCCCTAAATGCACCTAACTCACTACCAGCAAATGAGTTGGACACAGGGGCCTCAATATGTAATACCAAGAAGAAATTTGTATACATGAACACATGCCGACTGTGCAGAATTTTTTTTTTATATAGCAAAGATGTATGTGATTTTGCCTTCTGGAGCTTCTCAGCCCAGCTTGACACCCATTCCATAAAGAGCGTGCCTTGAAGCCTGCATGGAGGGATGCTGAGCAGAGAGACTCCACAGTTGCTCCCATTTGTGGAGTGCTTAAAAATTAATTAATAGGGAGGTGGAGACTAAGGTTTGGTTTCATAATTCTGATTTACTGCAGATGGGATATACATAGAAGAGAAGAAAACTGAGTACAAATCAGGATTTGAGGGATGCTCTGAAGTCCTGGAATCCCAAATTCCTTCCCTATTCCTTTGTCTTAGCTTCCAAATTTTCTACCATGAATATCATTCCTTTGAACAAGGTTCTCTTTCCTAAGAAAAAGTGATACAGAGGGCAGAGTATAAAGCTTTTTATCATGAAGTCCTAAATTAACCTAAACCTGTTTCCTCTATAGTAGACACAGGGCTCTTTCAGACTGGTTCACACATCACATACATTTTTTACTTAAAAGTTTAGGATTAAAAATGGTGTGGGATAAAGAGAACTGATCCAGTTGGGGAAGGATTCCACCCTGGGAAGCACGAGAGGCTCCCACGTACCCAGAAGTGCAGGGGGCACAACAATGGGAGAAAGTCAAGCAGCAAAGAAAAATTCTATTTCTTTAACAATTTTGGCTGGCTTAGAGGTTTCAAATTCTTTTAAAATAACAATATATCCTTCCAAGGACTGACTGTTGCATCTTAATTTGAGAGTGTTGCAAACACGATGTAAGACAGAGGGAATACATATCATCTAGGAGGAGGGTCAGTCATGGAAGCAAATAACCGCCACATACAACCCCTGCCTACCTTCCTGGCTTGCAGAATGCTTGCAAAACCAATTACAGCGAGCTGTGCCACATTACAGAATTCAAACGCTATAACCATTGTTACAAAAAGAAAATTGAGCCACATGCTACAGTTTTTTTTTTTTTTTTCCTTTCCATTAAATCATAACAGAGTATCTTTGGCCTAATGTCCCCTGTGAGACGGGTTGGGTTGATTTGTGTAGAAATTCTCACTTGACAAGCAGCTGTGAAGGCAAGCTTGCCGGATTGACAGGCAGAGCAGCACACCATCCACCCAATAACTCAGGGACAAAAAGCAAATCAATAGACATAATATTGCAAAACACTGCAGCAGGATAAACACAGCTCTCACATCTATTTGATTTTTCTCCCTCATCTGTCAACACAATTGAGAAGTCGCACTTGCTAATTGTCTTCAATTGGCAGACTCCGCCGACTTTGGCGCTGCGACACTGGTTGCCACAGTCTTTGCCGCTCGTGGTCGCCAGCCTGGCATTCTTGGAAGCGGCCTCCATTTTGGGCGGGCTGCATTCATCCACACGACTTCTCTCTGTCTGGATGAGGCACACTCTCCATTATGCAGTTCTCTCATCATTAGCACCGACTGAAGAATCTGTGCCATGTTCTCTGTATCCAAAATATTTGAGGGAGGCAAAGAATCCCAGGAAGTCAATGAAAATGCGCTTCTATTGCCAGCTAGCATTTGCAACTGCCAGACTTCCTTGCATTCAAATTAGATTACCCAGCAGAGAAAGGACAGAGAGGGACTGGTTTCAAACGAAGCTTTCTTTTGTGACTAAATGGCTGTCTTTAAAAAGAGGACACTTGATTCACTTCCTAAGAGGTCATGCATCATCGGCACCCTGTTTGCTCCCTGCGAGATTGTCATGTCATTCACAAAACTTTAAATTCCCCAAAGAAACAACAGTGAGCCCCTCGTCCTCCATGCACCTAGCATAGCACTTGGCAAAGAGTTGGGTCCTGACAAATACTGCCATATTGACCTAGGATTGCTGGGACTACAGAGAAGAAAGGAATATTGGCCCCGGAGCTCAGGGGCCTGCAATTTTCTAGGAGGAAGGTAGGACAACTGTATCCTGCTCTTGCTAATACCCTGGTTTGGTGTTGAGGCATGGTGCACTTCATCCTGTCTGTTTGACAGTGGTTGTCCAAGCTGTCTTTGAAAGGTCGTAGGAAGTAGATCTTAGTAGAATTTAGCTAATAATCCAAGTATAATAGGCTTTATAGGTGAACCAGAAGTAGGCAGTTCTGGCATCTTTGCTTAGAAGGCTGGCTGAACTGCACCCCCCGCCCTAGCCATACCACCTTTCAAAGGCCTTCTGACTAACTGCCAGGGATAGTGCTGGGAGCTTTCCCTGCTCATACATGTGCCTCCTTCACATTCCTGGGGTCATGGAGCAAGAACTGAATCTCCTTCACTTTGAAAATTAGTACCTTGAAACATGCAGTTCTCTCTGGGGTCCTCTACTTCTCTAAAACACCTTTGCCTCATAAGCTCATTCTCTGTTACTCCTCCTATCTATACACACACATACATACACACACAGGCATGCCTGCATTTACACATACAAATTGTGTCTTTATTATGGACAATTTCAAATACAACAAGTAGACAAATGTGTAAGTGACCTCCATGTATTCAAACCGAGCTTCAGCCATATCAACTCATGGCTAACTTATCACACTGAATTTTCTACTTCCCCTCTCCTACAGTGATATCATTGGGAAAAAAATCTCAGATATCATATTATATCATTTGCAAATATTTTAGTAGACTATATATCTTTAGCAAGTAATTGACATCTCCAAGAGACCTCTGAGCCCTTAGGGTTTTGGGCTTCCTGCTTTGGGCTTTCTTGATATTCAGCATGCTCCTAACTAAAACGAAATTGTTAGTCTGGCTGTTTCCAGATTGTCTCCTTCACTCGGTGGTAAAATCATGGAAGCCTGAGATCACCTAACAGATAGAAGCCCAATGAATTGCATTGTACTGAACAGATCAGCACCTCTTGTATCCACCACAGACTGCATGTCAAGCCCCTAACAAGTAAAGTCACAAAGTGAAGTGAGTCAGCCCCTTTCCCAATCCCCTCTGAAGCAAACCATGCAGATAGTGTGAGAAAACAAATTACAGTGTGCTTTATACACTCTTGGTTCTTGAGTATTTTTGGATTTTAAACTAGCCACTGTTTTAGTGCCTGGCCTTAAAGACTATGGGAATCACCAGCCCCATTTCCTAGCATCCTGCAGAGGACTTCATGTTTTCACACTTCTGATCCAGGCACTGACTTTTCCTGCCAGACAACACAGCTTTAGGTTATAAAATCCCAGCCACTAAAACAAACTGCTACCCATTTCCGTGTAGATTTCTCAGCTGCAGAAATCATTGTCTTTTCAGACAGCACTCATACATTTTGTCAGTAAGTAGCCACCCTCAGCTTTTATTTTTGATGGTAAAATAACAGAGAAGAGGAAAAAATGGGTTTTATGAGTGTTCAAAGTTTTACATGGCAATTCTGATTCCTAATTGTAATTTTCCTGGTCGTAATTCTCCTTAAGTTTTAATACATATAAAATGACTTGGCTATAAAATCACAGAGTGAAGAACAGTTTTGATTTCCATGTTAAAATAACCATTTTACAGAATAATCAGGGAAACCAAATGGTGGCTTTTATCTTAAGATTTTTCAGAGTGTCATTTTATGAATAAAAAAGGTTGTCTTCAGACTGGAGACATCTGAAAAATAAAAATATATTTTTATGCTTAAAAATCGTTGATTTGAGAAGGTTGTCCATGGGACAATTATATAGAGAACCCTACCATAGAAAGGAAATAATATGATTTTTTGAACCTAGGTTCCAGCAAGGAATGTGCCACAAAATAGCTCTGACCTTAAACCTTAAATCACCTTAGTTCCTTGGGTTGAGAGTTGACAGATAAAGTAGAAGATGCCCAGTTATGTTGAAATTTCAGATGAATGGTGCCTGCTTTCTTGGGATAAAGATGTCCCAAATATCACTAGGATAAATTTATCCTAAAAAAACTGTTTCCATCATTGCATAATTTTATTTGCTACATCTTGCAACTCTACCGGGGCCTCATCATCTTAAAGCCCTGCAGTCCCATCCTTATTTATCCTTTTGGTTTTCCTTTATCAATTTACAATTTGTATTTTTGCTAATCTGAATTTAACTGCTCTTTAAGTTGTTAAAGAAATGCTATTTATATTTTCCCATTAATTTTGAAAAAGTGTTTTGAATATCATATTCTCCTTGAATATAATGTCTGGATAAAAATCTCAGAATATTAAAATGTATATATTTCAAAACAAATGCTTCCTGGTTATTTCAAGGCTATAGAGTTGAAAACAAAGAACTAAGCTCTAAATGCCTTTCCTTTTATGATTATTTTCTGTTAAATGAATGCAGCATTACTAGCATTACTGGGCTTGATATCCCTTCTCCTGCAATCCCAAGAACAGAAAGGTGATTTGAGCCCAATAATTATTAGCAAACTTCATGGTTAATAAGAGAACATAGATTCATACCAGAGTCTAGGGGGAAGAAAAGCAGCTTAGTAGGTTAACTGTTCTTTTACTATTTAAACCATGAAGCTAGTTGTTCTTTGTTTACTAAGCAATCTATACCAAAAAAAAAAAAAAAAAAGTTGGTCAATTTAAAAAAAATACAAAACACTGTGTTAACTTTTACAAGTAAGTTTGAATTTTATGGGTCTTATGTTCCATCCTAGGCAGCCTATATTAGTGACACTTGCGATCAAGTATAAATTGTGCTCATATATAATATCTTGAAAATAAAAGAATAAATAGCAAGATATTTTCTTAAGGCCTGATTCATAGTTTTCCTTCCCCTTATGTATATTCTTTGTGAGTCTGTTTTAGTAGAAATTTGTATCTGTAGTGTTTGAGCTTCTAATGAGCTATAGAACGTATTTTTTTCTTTGAAATCTATATTTTTCACAAAGCTAATGGAAACCACATGTGATCGCACTAATTCTAGTCAAAAATTAAGTATGTTTTTTGTCTGTTTAGTCTTATTGGAGAGAACGTTATTGAGGCATCCTTGATCTTGTATTCTAAAGATTCAAAATGGAAATCTAAGCCTCATCAGGACAGGTGGCAGCTAACAGTCTTCCTTGAATTCTTAGTTTTAATGATATTTTAAATTCTGTCGATTCCCCAGGCAGGGAAGGATTGAAAAAAAAACAAGCACAGTACTGACGGTGTATGAGTTAATGGGAGGATAACTGACAAAATTAAACCTTTGCAACCTGCTGAGATAACCCAAACTTGCTAAGCTACTAGAACATTAATGAGTAAGAGATCTTAATTAAATTGTTTGTAATTAACTCTCCCAGGAGTAAAAAGTGTAAAAGTAGTGAAACTAAAATACCTGTGGCACTTACGTGCAATAGGAAGAGTAATTTCAACACAAATGACATGCATAGATGCATATAAAATATATCTGCATGCATGTATATCAATGCCATAAAAACTATAGTGATTTATTTTCTCTTGAAATTCTTCCAAGCTACATTTTTAGAAGGTTTATATTAATATTTGTTATTTAGTGCAAATAATACAGTCTGCCTTGTTAGTGACAATGCTGTGTCCTAAAATAAACTAGGAATTTCAATTAAAGGCATAACATTTTCTATGTAAATTTAATGAGATTTAGATCATCTGTGATCTAATTTGTCATGAGACAAATTTACACACTGAAAAGACCTAGTTAGGAAGGAGAAGCAGTGTTTACCTGTGTATCAAAATGATCTCTGGCTTTTTCAGGGGATCAGTGCAGCCATTCTAAGATCAGTTGTGCAGTTCAACTCTGCAGACAACCTGGCATGACCACGAGACAGGTGGACCATAACCCCTTGAGCCAACCAAACTTACAATATAATCTGATTCATGAATGGCTTATTTATGAGCTTAGGCATTGCAAGAGGAGCTGAGATCCAAAGGAACATAATACACAGCCCCTGGCTTATGCACCTTGTAATCTAGTGGAACTATGAGATAGAGGGGTAAAAGTTCCAACCAACTGAGTTCAACTTCTTACAGCTTATTTTCATTTCTGTGTTTCTTTCACATTCCCATTGAAACTGCATGTGCTTATTACATTCAAACTTTAAAAGTATGATAAAATGATAATGTAGATGAACATATTTTATTAACTGTAAGAGTCTAATGCAAATCTTAATATTACATAGATATGACCTGACCCACCCATACTATCTTTAATCTTGACACTGGGGTAGGCAAGTAGCCCTCAGACTTGTGTAAGCCTGATTATGTTTTAAGAAACAGAATATGGAATTGGCCAACTGGCCTGATGTGGGTCCTCTTCCCACTTCCCATCACCTTTGCCAGAGTGAAATTCACATGGCCACCATCTTCACTATCCAGGGAATCCCTTAATATCTCTCTTCTATTGAGGTCACTGTACTTGTCCTTAAAGATACTTGAGAGTCAAGTGTGACCCTGGGGAGCCATGTCTGCTCCAGTCATGTCATCGTTACTTTTGATTGTAGAGTTGCCTTTTGCATTCATTACCTGCTGGCTAAAGTGATGTTAAATCAGAGAGCAAAAAAAAAGGATCCTTTGCAGATTTCAAGGCACCATTTCACTAATACCAGGAGCAGCTGACTCTCAGACAGCAAAAGAAGTGGCCTCATCATCCTTCTCTTCCTTCCATTTCAACAGGTGAACAATTCCCCTATGCATTAGATCAGCCACTAACAAAAATGAGTTTTTATTTTCGCATAGCAAAGGAGACTCTTATAGAAAAGGAGACTCCAAAGGAGCTCCATGCTGCAAAGCCACATTCCATTTTGTTTACTTACATTCACTCTCAAGTTTCAAAAGGGTGTGCTTCTCCGGAAAACCAATATCTTGGCTCTCAGGAGTACACGGCTTTTCTGAATTCCAGGTTCACACATTCCAAAATCTAGTCAAAAGCCTGTGTTCCTCCATGATTTCATATTCCTGGATCATCTTATCCCCAAGCTTGTGGTTTCTCCGTTGGGGGTAAGTTTTAAGCTATTTTTTTTCTCAATTTATTTTTCTCCGGAAGATCTTTTGTCCCTGTTGAGTATTTAAACTTTGGCCCCAGTTAGTTAATATACCCAACTCTGAATTCCTCCCCTATGAAATTGAGAAAAATATTGCTGACTCCATTGAATTGCTGTGAGGTTGAATGGAGTCATCCATGTACAGTATTTTCAATGGTGTCTGCCCCTATCAATCATTAATATCCTGCATCCATGCCTTTTGCATATTTCTGTTTAGACATAAAGGCATAACTTGGAGATATTGTAGGTTCAGTTCCAGATCACCCCGATAGACCTAATATAATAAAGCAAGGCACACAAATTCTCTGGTTTTGTAGTATATATAAAACTTATGTTTAAATTATACTAGAACCTACCAAATGTGCAATAGCATTCTGTCTAAAAGAACCATATACACACCCTAATTTAAAAATACTTTATTGCTAAAAAATGGCAATGATTATCTGAGTCTTCAGCTAATCATAATCTTTTGCCAGTGGAGGCTCTTGCCATGATGTTGGTAGTAGCTGACTGATCAGGATGATGACTGCTGAAGTTTGGGGTGACTGTAGAAATTTCTTAAAATAAAACAGCAGTTAAGTTTGCCACATTGATTGACTCTTCCTTTCATGAAAGATTTCTCTGTAGCATGAAACACTGTTTAATAGCCTTTTGCCAACAGTAGAATTTTTTTCAAAATTAAAATCAATCCTCTCAAAACCGGTTGTTGCTGCATCAACTAAATTTATGTAATATTCCAACTCCTTTGTTGCCATTTCAACAATTTTTGCAGCATCTTCCCCAGTAGACTCCATCTCAAGGAATCACTTTCTTTGCTCATCCATAAGAAGCAACTCTTTATCAGCAAAGTTTTATCATGAGATTGCAGCAATTCAGTCACATCTTCAGCCTGTACTTCTAATTCTAGCTTTCTTGCTATTATTACCACATCTGCAATTTCTTCCTCCACTGAAGTCTTGAACACTTCAAGGCTATCCTTGAGGTCTGGAATATATTTCTTTCAAACTCCTGTTAATGTTGATATTTTGACTTCTTCTCATGAATCACAAGTGTTCTTAATGACATCTAGAATAATATATATTTTCCAGAAGGTTTTCAACTTATTTTGCCAAAATCTATTAAAGGACCGAGAATCTATGGCAATAACCTTAAGAAATGTATTTATTAAGTAATAAGACTTAAAAGTCAAAATTGCTCCTTGATTCATGGGCTGTAGAATGGATGTTGTGTTAGCAGGCATGAAAACAATATTAATGTTCTTGTACATCTTGACATTTAGTCAGCTCTTGGGTGACTAAATGCATTGTCAATGAGCAGTGTACTTTTAAAGGAATTTTTATTCTGAGCAGTAGATCTCAACAGTAGGCTTAAAATATTCTATACTGTGAACATAATCTATACTGTGAACAGATCTGATATTATCCAGTCTTTGTCGTTCCATTTCTAGAGCACAGGCAAAGTAGGTTTAGCATAACTCCTAAGGGCCTTAGGATTTCCAGAATAGTAAATGAGCATTGGCTTCAACATAAAGTCTCGAGCTGCATTAGACCCTAATGAGAGGGTGAGTGTGTCCTTTGAAGCTTTGAAACTAGGCATTGACTTCTCCTTTCTGGCCATGAAAGTTGTAAATGGCATCTTCTTCCAATAGAAGGCTGTTCCATTTACATTGAAAATCTATGGTTTACTTGTATCAAAACATCTCATGTACTCCATAAATATGTACACCTACTATATCCAAAAATTTAAATTAAAATAATTTACAAAAAAGAAAATCTATTGTTTACTGTAGCCACTTTCATCCACGATCTTAGCTAGATCTTCTGAATAACTTGCTGCAGCTTCTACATCAGCACTTGCTTCTTCACCTTGTACTTTTATGTTATGGAGGTGGCTTTTTTTCCTTAAACCTCATGAATCAACCTCAGCTTCCAGCTTTTCTTCTGCAGCTTCTTTACTTTCATCAGTTTTCATTGAATCGAAAAGAGTTATAGCCTTCTCTGGATTAGGCATTGGCTTAAGAGAATTTTAAGACAGGTTTGGTCTTCTTTTCAGACCACTAAAATTTTCTTCATACTAATAATAAGATTGTTTTGCATTCTTGTCATTTGTGTTCCCTGGGGTAGCACTTTTCATTTTCTCCAAGAATGTTTTCTTTACTATTTGGTGCAAGAAACCTAGCTTTAGGCCTATCTAGGATTTCCAAATGCCTTCCTCATGAAGCTTAATCATTTCTTTTGATTGAAAGTGAGAGATGTGTCATTCTTCCTTTAGAAGCCATTGTAGAGTTACTAATAGGCCTAATTTCAATTTTATTGTGTCTCAGAGAATATAGAGGTCCAAGGAGAGGAAAATAGATTGGGGAACAGACAGTCGGTGGGGCAGTCAGAACACCACACACTGATGGATTAAGTTTACCATCTTACACAGGCCTGGTTCATGGCACCCAAAAACAATTACAACAGTAACATCAAAGATCACTGATCACAGACCATTAACAGATATAATAATGAAAAAGTTTGAAATATTGTGAGAATTATTAAAGTGTGACACAGAGACACTCAGTGAACACATGCCCTTGGAAAAATGGCACTGATAGACTTGCTCAACACAGGGTTGCCACAAACCATCAATTTGTTAAAAAATACAATATCTGCAAAATGCAATAATGTGAAGCACAATAAAATGAGGTGTTCTTGGGGTTGTGTAGTTAAGATTTTATGTGTCAACTTGACTGAGCCATAGAGTGCCCGGATATTTGGTTAAACATTATTTCTGGGTGTGGCTCTGAGGGTGTTTCTAGGTAAGATTGAATCAGTAGACTGATTAAAGCAAATTGCTTTCCCCAATGTGGGTAGACATCATCCAGTCTGTTGAAGGCCTGCATAAAATATAAGACTAAGTAAGAAAGACTCTCCCTGCCTAACTGTCTTCAAGCGGAGACATGGGTCTCCTCCTGCCTTCAGATTAGAAATCAGACTAGAACTTATACTTTTGGCCCTTTTGGTTCTCATGTTTTCAAGCTCATACATAAACTATACCATCAGCTCTCCTGGGTCTGGATTTCCCAGCTTCCATAATCATGTGAGCCAACTCTTTGTGATACAGATGCTAATATACATATATTATATATATTAATGTATGTCATCCTATTGGTTATGTTTCTTTGGAGAACACTGGGAATATAATAGTGGATTTCCTCAGACTTTTTCATGAGCTCTTCATTATTATTTTTCAGACAGTTGTCTGATTTTTTATCTTATTAATTTTGGGGTTTGACTTGGTAAGTTAAATATTTTTATGTAGTTGCCTACATTTCTGAAGACTTCCTCTTAGTATCTGTGGAACTGAGCAAAGCAATTCTGGTTCTTTTCTGATAACTTCTCTAATTCATCATCCTGTATTTAACTTAAAAAAGAGAGTTTTTCAAAGTTTTGCCCTCTGATTGTTTTTATCACATATAACATATGAGTCATAGTGTTCATTTAAAAAAAATTAAAAGCATACCTGAATCACAAACATCCAGATACAGAAATTAAGAAGGAAAAATAAAAACAGAATCCCAAAAGTCCCTGTGAGCCTGCCCTCAGGGTTACCAGTCTCCTGACCTCTAACAGCCTAGATAACGTTTCCTGGTTTTGAATTTCATATAAATATAATCATACAGCATGTAGTCTTTTGAGTTTGACCTCTGTGGCTCCACATTATGCACTTGAGATCCATGCTTCTTGTAACTTTGGCCTAGTAATTGTCATTGCTGTAGAGTATTGCCTTGAATGAATTAACCACAATTCATGTATCCATTTACTCTTGATGCACTCTTGGTTTTGATTCCATTTTTGATGGTTGTGAATAGTGCTGACATGAATATTCATATAAATGTCTTTTGTGAATGTATGTGCCCATTGTTGCTGGGTAACTGTCTGGGAGTGGAATTGCTGGCTTGCAGGACACTTCTGCTTTTTATCTCTTCTTTCAGCATATTTTTCTTCATAGGTGTCATCAATTATGGGATTATCCTATAAACATGAGCAACTTTGATTTTATATTCCCACCTCTCTGCTCTTGTAAGCACCAGCAAAATTATACATTAGTTATAAAGAAAAGCATTGCTCAGGACTCCAAGTCCTTGGCCATCATCCCTCCCTGGCCTGCCACCCTACTACATCCTCCAGGCAAGGGAGCATGACCTCCAGCTACCAGTTTGAATTCAGACACCTGCCTGGTTTCTTTCTTACCTGTGTTGCCTGGTCACGTATGAAATATAAAGACTAATTTTCTCTATGTTGTTAAAGGCCTGGGTGGTGGGAGGAAGGAGGGGCAGGGTGAGTGACCGCTCTTTCTGGAAGGTTCCATCCTAGTTCCTCTCTGGGTTTCTAAGGTGTAGGAAGGGTTTAAAGATAGAATGGAGTGCCACCGTAGCAAGAAAAGTCCTAACGCCTGCCTGCCTTACCACACCAGCTGCAGGAGAAAACAGTTCTGACAGGGAGACAATTTAAAGAGGAAACGGTCCCTACATGCAGAAGAGAGAGCACTAACCACTCCACTCCTCCCTTGCGCTCTCACCCCAAACGTCATGATGTGCCTGTAATTTTGACCATTGGGGCTCCTCCTTGGGGAGAGGGAGGGAAGTGTGCACCACTAGCCTATGGTTCCCGGTGTGTCAGGGCTAATCTGAACCTCAAACTTAGCATGCCGAAAACCAAACCCTTATCTTTTCCCCAAACCAAATCCCCTTTCAGACTTCTCAGTTTCTGTCAGCTGTAACATCACAATCACATTCATTGAAACCTTACCAACCATTTCAGATTCTTTTCCTTTATCTAGTCAATCAATAAATATTTTTGATTCTTCTTTGGAACTATTCATCTTTAAAGTGACTTTTGTGTCCACTTGGGATCATCTTTTGATATCTCCCAGCTGGATTGTTGCCAAAGCTTTCTGGGACTCTCTCACCATCTCTGCCCACCACCCCGTCTGGCTTTGCTGCCATCTTAACATTAAGCTTTCTAAAGGGTGACTTCCTAACGTTACTTATCTTACTAAAATGCTCTAAGGCCTCCATCAGAAGAACGAGAACTACTGTGAAGTAATGGACATTGAATTGACAATGAGCAACTAGAACTTATATAATGAAATAACTTTTTTTCCAAAAAGTATAGGCAGATTACTGTTGAATAATTAAGTCTAGAAGAAGCAAGACTAAGAAAATATAAATTTAACCCACTTTATTTATTTATTATATTTATACATTTATTTACTGAGATGAAATCTCATTCTGTCACCCAGGTTGGAGTGCAGTGGTACCACCTCTGCTCACTGAAACCTCTGCCTCCCAGGTTCAAGTGATTCTCATGCCTCAGCCTCTAGAGTAGTTGGGACTACCGATGTGCACTACCACATCCAGCTATTTTTTTGTACTTTTTAATAAAGATGAGATTTTGCCATGTTAGCCAGGCTGGTCTTGAACTCCTGGCCAAGTGATCCCCTCACTTTGGCCTCCCAAAGTGCTGGGATTACAGGTGTAAGCCTTCATGCCCAGCCCCAAGATAGTTCTTTAAACTGAAGAACCAGTCAGTGCTTTTGGGTAGCCACTGCTCCCAGCCTGATTTAACCCCTTTTAGAACTCGTTTATGACACCCTTTAGAAAACAATTTTGGCCAGGCATGGTGGCTCATGCCTGTAATCCCAGCATTTTGGGAGGCCAAGGCAGGCAGATCACCGAGATCAGGAGTTTGAGACCAGCTGGCCAACATGGCAAAACCCTGTCATTACTAATAATACAGAAATTATTAGCTGGGTCTGGTGGCATGCACCTATAATCCCAGCTACTTGGGAGGTTGAGGCATGTGAATTGCTTGAACCCAGGTGGTGGAGGTTACAGTAAGCAGAGATGGCACTACTGCACTCCAGCCTGGGCGATGAAGTGAGACTCCATCTCAGAAAGAAAAGAAAACGGTTTCAATTGGAACAGAAATCCCAACGGCAGATTGCTCTTAAGTGAGTGAAGAAGAGCTATCCTTTGGGCAACTAGAATGCAGGCCTGAGGAGGACATTAGGCAGTGAGTTTTAAATAATGCACAGAAATAAGCATTTCCCTTCATGGAAGCCAAAAATGCACGGTCTATTACTGCCCCTCTTCAACTAGCACATGAACCTGAGCAGCTGAGAAAATTTCTCCATGCTTCAGATAGGCAATCCCCTTTCTGTCCCTACCAGGTATGTCCAAAGCTAACCCAGGTAATCAACCCACTCCCTCCCAGTCAGTTTCTATGTGGTCAAGGTCTCCCACTTGGTATACCACTCGTTCTCCATTCCTGTTCCACATTCCACCATAGACACAAGCATATACATGAGATGCCACTAGGAGTTCTGAAAGGAATGAGAAAGATATACGTGGCCTGACTAACCCCTTCTTTCTCCCATCTATCTTCTTACAAACATTTGGTATCTACTATGTGCTGAACACATTACGATGAATTTTTTTCAAAGGTGAAAGTAAATATTACATAGTTTTTATCTTCACAGAACATACTCTGTGCGTTATGGATAAACTCTTTCTCCCTTGCTCCCCTTTCTCTCTCTCTCTTTCTCTTTCTCTAGTGCACTTATGCATGCATGCACACAAGACTATAATATTGGGATTAAATACAAATTGCATATTGTCTGTTTCTGTTGTGCCTTGTATTATAGGGTCAAGTAAGTATTGGAATGACTTGAATCTACTGGGCCTCATTGGCCTTAAGCTTCTGCAAGTAGAGCCTTTCTCCCAGGGAATTCAGGCAGCCTGGGAACCCCAAGCAAGGTAGAGCAAGATGAAAGTAGAGAGAGACTACAGCAATAAATAGAAGTGCCAGAGGAGGCAAACCGAAAAGTAGGTCCTCTTTTGCATACATTTTGTATATAGACCCAATGTTTTAAGAGCAGTATTCTCCAAAGGGCATGGATTGGTGGTATGGCCTCCACTTCTCCTGAAGGCTTTGCTCTTCCAGATGAGTCAGTCTCTCGTTAAGCCTCCTGCAGAGAGCAACTAGTCCAGGTATGGCCTTCATTTGTGGCTGCTTTTAAGAGATACTGAATGAGAGAGTGCTTGGGAGGTCACCAATTAAATCTAGGCACATGAAGATGACAGACTAGGACAATAAATATTTGGGAGCTTGCTAACTTGTGAAAGTGTCCTGCTCAACTTCATTTGGGCTTCCTGAGAGACATCTAAACCACAGCTGGATGCCGCATGGGCCCAGAGTTTGATTTCCTTGAACAAAATTTCAACCGTAATATAGGTACATAGGCAACTATGAGGACTCCTCGAGGGATACCTCCCATCCACCATCTCTGAGCCCTAAGAACACAAAAGCCAGAGGTTAATAGAAAGTAGAGATTTTCTTCTTTTTTGTGTGTGGCCATCCAAGGGATGGAAAGGTATTATAGTGTGGATAATTTTTAACGACTATACAATTTTTGATTCTCCTCCCATCAAGAGGTGAGATCTTGAACCCTCCCCTTGAATTTGGATGGGCTTCTGTGACCACGTTGACCAATTAAACTTGATGGAAACAATGCTTGTGACTGCCAATGTTAGGTTATAAAAGGCCATGCAACTTCTACCTTGTGCTCTTGGAATACTCATTATGGGGAAAACCAGCACCCATGTAAGAAATTAAAATGACCTGCAGCCACTGTGCTGCGGATGCTAAGTGAGAGGGCTTTGCAACAGTCCCAACTGAGCCCCACTTTCCAACCATTCCCACCAACACACCAGACATGTGAGTCAGGTTGTCCTGGCTCCTCCAGACCAGCCCTTCTGCCAGCTGAGAACCACTTATTCACCTTGGTAAATACTAGATGTGTAAAAAGAAACACCCAAATGAGCCCTGTCTGGATTCCTGAACTGTAAAATCCATAAGATACAATAAAACAGTTGTTGCATTAAGTTTCTAAGTTTAGGGCTGGTTTGCTATGCAGCGGTGCTGCCCAGAACAGAAGGGCATACAGCCTAAGAATAAGTGTCAAAGCCCCTGCTGAGGGTGATCTGGGATAGAGAGGAATGGTTGTTCACAAGTTGATGCTGCTGAGTGAGTCTAAATTGGAGGGCAGGGAAGATAAGGATGCTCCACCACTGGCTTTTTTTATTTTCTTTTTTCTTTTTTTTTTTTTTTTTTGAGATAGGGTCTCACTCTGTCACCCAGGCTGGAGTGCAGTGGCAAGAACAAGGCTCACTGCATCCTTGACCTCCTGGGCACAAGGGATCCTCCTGCCTCAACCTCCCATGTAGCTGGGACCAAAGACACACACTATCATGCCTAGCTAATTTTTTTTTTTTTTTTGAGAGATCAGGGTCTCACTTTGTTGCCCAGGCTGGTCTTGAACTCCTGGGCTCCAGTGATCCTCCTACCTCAGCCTCCCAAAGTTCCAGGATTACAGATGTGAGCCACCCTGCCCAGGCCCCATTGGCTTTTGAAATATAATTACTGTCAGAACTCTCACATTCTTAACTCCCTATTGATATAACAAGCCTCTACTGAAGTTACAATAGGCAAGGTTCCGGACAGCCTATTTTGTGGCCCCACTGTGTTACTTTAGGATTCTATTAGTTTACAGGGATGCCGTGACAAAATACCACAAACTGGGCAACTTAAGCAACAGAAAGCTACGGTCTTACAATTCTGGAGGCTGGAAGTATGAAATCAAGGTGTCCATAGGGTTGGTTCCCTCCTAGTCCTGTGAACAGAATCTGTTCCATGCTTCTCCGCCAACTTCTGGTGGTTTTCTGGCAATCTTGGACATTCCTGGGCTTATGGAAGCTCACCTCAGTCTCTACCTTCATCTTCACATGTTGTTTTTATGTGAATGTCTATGTTCAAATGTGTCCTTTTTATAAGGACACCAGTTTTATTGAATTAGAGCCCACCCAATGACTTCATCATAACTTAGCAAATTATATCTGCAATAGCCTTATTTCCAAATCAGGTCACATTCTGAGGTACTAGGGATTAAGGTTTCAACATATGAATGTGGGGTGCAATTCAACCCATACCATGAGCTGGGTATCCTTGTGCTATTATGGAAAATAATAATAAACCTCCACTGTTAGCTCAAAGAGATTCTGGAGTAGTTAAATAACCTAGGTAAACTGGAAAAGGCTGTGCATTGCTTTCAATGCTGAAATCTCCCTTCTCCTACCCTGAGCAACACAGCATGTGAGGTGTGAGGTGTGATGTCCCACAAGCCAGGTGCTCAGATGCTGTGCCTACGTGAGGGTGTGGGCTGAATGGGAGTCTCAGTGGCATTTTGCAAGGGGATTTTTTTGTCTGGTGTTTCTGTGCTGCGTGGGATGGAGTGCACTTATGTTATTTTCACTTCCTACATTAGCAATGACAGGTGCACAGTTAGGGAGAACTTCATCCCTCCCTGTCTGCTTCAGGGGTTTGTGTGTGGTCAAGTGGGACTGAAGAAAAGCAGCATGCTCAACACGAGGGGTACAAGGCAGCAAAGAATTCCATCCAGGCCACTTCCCTCATCCTGTCCAGCTGGGGCAGGTCACAAGGAGAAGGGGGTAGTCATTTCAGAGGTCCTAAGGCAGGGTTCTCAGAGTCCAGGAGACAAAGATGACTGCTGAAATTTATTACCTGCAGCTACTTCTCTCCTTCCTCAGCTCACTGTCAATGGACTGTTGACCCATTGCCCCCAGCGCTCTATGAGCAGATGAACACAGCAACAATGTGTCCATGACTGCTAGGGGCAAGATGCCTTGGGAAGCCCTCTCAGAGGGGCCTGACGTCACAGGAAAAGTCTAGTTTCCCAGGAAAGGGAGACAGACATTTTTTACTCGTTTTATCAAGGCCAAGTTGATTCTGAACTCATGCCCACTGATTGCCTGAATGGAGGTCAGGACGGTGTCGAAAATCTGGGCACATTTCCCTTTAAGCATTTGCACGTTCCATGTTTGAAAGCCCAATCTGAGTCCAGGGACAAAATCTGCTTTAGTGAGGGCATCTGGCTGTCCTGGGATGAGATTGTGCAAAATAGCCCATCAGAATTCCAGGCCCTGGAATCTTCCACGAATCCTCCCTCTGGTTTTATTGGGATAAAATGAAGACGAGATGACTGAAAGCAAAGCTCCTAGGAGAGGAGAAATCTCAAGGGATAGTCTATCAGCTGACATTCTCTGGGGCTGCTACCTCAAAGCCTAAAGCAGAAAAATGGAAAAAGTCTGCTCTCTGATAAGAAGAAAATCACCAGTTTGTATTGCATAATATGCACTGGATTCACCCTCTATCCATCTGGTCTAGATGGGCATCTTCCTGCAGCTTTGTCCTGTCTCTTTCACATCCTTCCCCTCCTCATGCCTGTTCTCTTCTCCTCTACAATTATGTTGTTGACTGTATGTGTGTCATAGAAAAAAATAAAATTCCAGGTTTAGGAGCTGGGGTTCTCAAACTGTGCTCTGAGGTCAACCTGCATCAGAATTGCTCTTAGGATAGGGAAAGATATCAAAAGTCATTGTTCCCAGCTCTGTCAAAAGCCCATAGAAAATGAAATTTTTGGAGGTGGCGTCTGTTTAGGCTCTTGGTATCAAAGTGCACTCCGAGAATCAGCAACACCAGCAGTACCTGGAAGCTTGTTAGAAACGCAGGCATCCTAGACCCACTGAGTCGCTGACTGCATTTTAGAAAGATCTCCCCTTCCCACCCCTGGTGAATCACAGAGGTATTTAAGCATGTTAATGCTCAAGGGTCTATTAATTCATCTGACCCTCCAGACCCAGAGCTGAGTTTCCTACCCAGCCCTTTGGTCTTAACAGCAAGACAATGATTCAAGAGACCCTTTGACCAGCTTCCTTGATTTCCATTCTATTTCATCTAGATTAAAATAGCAAAGAAACTACAAAAAAACTCTTGTTGGGATCCTGAATTGTCAGCATCATATCTTCCCTGCCCCCACCCTAAAACTGTCTTTAGACTTCACAAACACCATTTATTAGAGTACCCATGGACTCTTTGCATAGAATAAGAGACCCAGCTTTATCCATTCACATTTGGTCTAGCACTTCTTTTCCAACATGGCCAATATTATTTCTTGATGCTTCACACTGACCTTCCAGTGAAGTGCTTATATGTGTATAAAATGTCTATGATGTGATAACAAGAAATTAATGGTTACTTGCAGGGAAAGAAAGAAGGTGCTTTGAAAAATGGGTGGGTGAGATGTCTTCCTGTATTTCCATTTGTAACCATTAAGGTATGAACCTTTACCAAGAAAAGATAAATTTAAAGTAGAAATCGAATTGAAAATGATCCCATCTCTTAATTATCCTACTCAGCGACATTTGCCATTTCTCATTCCTGCTGCATGGTTGTGAATGTTTTTGTTGGTAAACCAACCGTGCTGTCCATCCCCCGGCTCCGGATGCAGAGCCAAACATTTGTATATTGATTAACAGATGCATCGTTGGAGGTGAAAAGAAAAGAAATTTGAGGATGGAGAAAAAGGAAAGAAAAAAAATAGCATCTATGGTAACATAACAATTTAACCTAGAAAAAAATGGAAGCTTAGGGGAAACTGGAAATGGTGTGATAGGCTTCTCTACTTGCCCCCTTCTAGCGTTATTTTCTTCCAAAAATCATGGCACGCTACTAACAGAAGCTGATGTGTCTAGGGTCACCTGAAACTCATCTTCCTTGAATGGCTTCCCAAATGTTGCCCTAAATCACTGTTAGACATTCTGGGATCTACGGAAATGACAGTAAGACCTCTAGTTACCATTTTGCACGAATGTTGAATGATGTGGGATATAGGACAGGAAAAGGGTAAAAATAAAGTTACTTTCTGGACCTTCTTGGAAGAGGTCCCAAGCTCATGACTTCATTTCGAAATGGCAGGAAAAACAAAACACATTGAAATAGGGTTTCAGTAGCAGCCCCAACTTAGACGAATGCACAGAGAACTGCTGAAGTGTTCAAAATACTGCCAACTGGCACTTACATATGCAAATGAGTTACAAATGTGAGGGTCCAAATTTTGGGTTATGTGTGCCAGGACAGAGGGGACAGAGAGAGCATGTGTCTATTTTCAGACTGCACCTTTTTTAGAAGCTTATTTCCACATTGTCAGCTTCTCTGAAACCTTTATCTCACATTTTGAATGATAAACATATTTTTAATTCTCTAACCTGATAGACATTTCAAAGAGACTATTCTGTGTATCTGGAGGTGGTATCTTGGTTTAAAGAACCACAATGTTGAACAACATGTCTCTCATCAATAGCATCACTCTTTTTTTTTTTTTTTTTTTTTTTTTAAGATCATCAAGGTCTGATCTGCTGGCAAAATGCTTTTGCTGAAAAATAAAAATGTCAGTAGGACCCAGGGTTTAATGAAGATGCACTAAAAATGATGCACTACATTTTTATTCTCCTCCAAGAAAATCTATTATAGTGTTTCAAAAGTGAGATGTCATCCTCAAAATGTCTTTTTCCTCTTGGCTTCATGTACAGGAGTTAAGCCAGAGCTAACTCACAACGCGCTTCCTTGATTTCTTCACTCCAACTTGCTGCTGCTTGTATTACTGATATAATCACACACTGGGCCTAGCTCTGCCCTGGGACGGAGAGAGGATCGACCCTCCTACTGGGTGGGCACTCATCCCAGTGACCAAGGTCCTTCTCAACTGTTGGGTCTCCTTGTGGTTCTCTGCTCAGCTTGCTCTGTACCTATCTTGCCCATCCAGGTCTTCTGGCTCTCTCTTATTTACAAAGCACTAAGTTTTGCATCCACTCTTATTGCCTGACATTTGTGTCCTGGTTCTTACATGTACACCTGGCCTCTGACCTGCCCCTTGCTTTAAGTATCACGCTTCACTGGTGCCTCGTCTGGCCTGCTGACTCCTTGGTGACTCAATGCCCTCTCAAAGCTCTATTATGCCACGTTCTTGCATCAGAAAAATTGTTTCTGTTTCCCCCGGCTGCATCCAATTGGTGGGCATGCATAACCTCTGATTCAGTTTAATCCAACCCAGAGTTATTAAAAAAGCAGATTTAACCAAAGCAGTACCTTTTGCTAGTTACTATACTGAAACCACAAACATGATAGAGACAAATAAAGAGCAACAAAATCCTCAAACAGACCCCTAATAAAAAAAAATTACAAATAATATGTGCCATCATACTTGAGCCATGAATAGAAAAGCCCTTCATTTGGGGAAAGGGCAGAGAGAAGCTGCAATGTTCATCTTCTGCAAGCCTCCAAAGCAGAGTGCCCATGAAAGGGAAATGAATTCCAGGCTCTTTTTCTTGCCAGAAATGCAACCTGTCTTCCCAGCTTGAAGTCCCACCCTTCTCTTACCAAGAACTATGCAGGGGCTGGGATTTTACCCTGCTTATAATATGCTACACTGTTATCATTTCATGGATATCAGTAGAGAAAACAAGACTCCAGGGTCAGAGACAAAGGACTTTATTACTCACCACAAAAGCTATAACTAAGTCACCTAGTCCCATGCAGACAGTGCAAGTGCCCATCATGGTTGCCTGCATATGCAATAGATTGCAGCATAAGAGAAGAACACTGAGCTTAAGGGACTCACCATTTGTATAGCATGCAGAAGCAAACCTGCTTTAAGGGGAAAGACATTACCTCAACTTCAAGGTTGCTCATTGCCAATACTCTGAGAAACAGAGGGGTATCTTGATCAGAAGTGATTGGGGCTTTGTTTTCCTGGCATACTCAGCAAGAATGTGCAGGACTTTCACGGCCCATGGTGGACCGCCTCTCCCACCACTCCCAGCTCTACTCTGCAGAGGCCCTACATGCACCTGTGCCTGGCCATGGCTCATGGTCATACTGTTTCTCCTCTGTACAATGCTCTATGCCAAATCTCCACCCAAAGAGTGTGATTGTTCTCAAGGATCTCTGCAGAGATCTCTTTCCCCTATGAACCTTTTCCTAAGTCCTCTTCTTCCTTTGAGAGGATGCTTCTCCTACATCTGAGAATGTGCATAGCATTTGCCATGTTCTTTCTTTTCTGAACACTAACTGCATACATGTCTGACTCTCTTCCAGAGAGGAAGGGCCCCATCCAGCCCTATGCCATGTACAAGATCATGCACATATTAGACAAACAAAAGTTACCATGAAAGAGACACATGGGAGGAAAAAATATTGAAACCTAAAGAAAAAATTATAAATATATATTAAAATTAACCATCTACCTTTCCAATCTTGCTTTCTAAATACTATTCCCTAATAAAAAGAACGAGGACTGTAAAAATTTAACTTTTTTTAAAAAAAGAAGAACCAAGACTCCTTGGAGAAGTGGTTAATTCAAAGGTCAAAGCAGAGGAAATACAAGATAAGCCTAGAACATCTTGTGGTGCCAAAACAGAGGGGCTCAGAAAGAATGGAGGCACATGGAAAGGAATCAGGAGGTAGCTTGCAGGAGTTTGCAATGGCCAATGCTGGAACAATTTCAGCAACAAAATAAATAACAATAATATTGTTTTACAGCTAGTGTTCGACTTACGACCACGATTGTGACTGGCAGACCGGTGGTAACACGATTTGGTCGTAAGTTGAGTAGGCTATATGTACAATTGAAATGATACACGCAGAGATGGTAGTGCTGCCGGAAGCTGGTCCGCACTGTCGTACACCCAGCTGGGCAACGTTTGCGCTGCCAGATGCGGAGCAGTCGTGGCTAGCGATTGTGGTTGTAAAGTCGAATGGTCGTAAGTTGCATAGGTCATAAGTCGATCAATACCTGGTACTAGCATTAGGATGACCAGTGAATAAAAGAAATATTCATGAGTCCATACTGATATAAATAAATGATAGAATAAATAAGTAAAAGGAAAAAAGGGATAACTCTTTCTTACAAGATAATTCAAATTAATAAATGTAGAAAATATGATGAAAATAGAAAACCCCTATCAGGTTCACCCATGAACGTTTATACTAGCAGGCAAAAGTATAAAGAGAAACAATTTTTGGCATAGTCTCAAAGTATCTTCCCCAAAATAAAAGGGATAGTGATTATTTACAGTGGCAAGACCTAGCAGACATCACCTAACCCAAGTGATCAATGGCAACGTCACTGACATTGTGAAAGGCACGTCCTCCCTGTGGCTTTTGTTCCCAAAATATGTGACCTAAATCTATTCATGAGAAAAAGTCAGACAAACAAACGGAGGGACATTCTACCAAAAAAAACCTCACCAGTTCTCCTGAGAAATGTCAAGGCTGCAAATGACAAAAAAAGACTGAGGAACGGTCACAGATCAAAGAAAACTAAAAAGATGCAATGGTTAAACACATGGGATTTTGTGCACATCTTCCATTCCAAGGGGGCTGCATTTACTGAGCTCTAGCCCGAAGTGGTCAAGCAGAAATATGACCCTAGTGTAGCCAGAGTTTCCATTTTTTTCAGAGAAGTTAGTAATCCGTTTTTTAGATGTTTTATTGAATACTGGGGGGAAAGAGACATGGGTGAAAAAAACTGGTGAAATTCTAATGAAGTTTATAGTGAGTGTTGTACCGATATAAATGTCTTAGTCTTGGTAATTGTGCTGTGATTTTGTAAGATGTTAGCATTAAGGATGGCTGGGGGAAGGGCATATGGGAAGTCTCTGCAGCATATTTGCCACTGCTCTGTAAGTCTAAAATTATTTCAAAATGTTAAAAAAAAGTTTTAGAAAAAACAATATAGTGAGAATTTAAGGGTAATATTGCTAAACACTTTGTATATATTGACTCCCTAATTTACACAATAACTCTATGATGAAGGTTATTGAGTACTTCCATTGTACCCATTTTATAACCGATCAAACTGAGGCACAGAGAGGTTAAGTAACTTGTCCAAATTACCCAATTAATAAGGAGGGAGGCCCAGATTGAATCAGGTGTTCTGACTCCAGAACCTGTGTTCTGAGCCATGTTGCCTTATTGGACAAGGGCATTGTGGTTCTTAGGAACAGTATTTTGGTTTTTCCTCAGTGCTCCAAGCTCCAGAGTACAAGTTACTGATAACTGGGAATCTACTATGTCCCAAGCACATATATAATCTCCACAATCATTTCAGGAGGTCTGTCATCTTATTTTGATTTTACAGGTGAAGAAACTAAGGTCCAGAGAAGTGTGCCAGATGCTATTTTTATTTTATTTATTTATTTTTGAAGCAGGGTCTCACCCTGTCACCCAGGCTAGAGTGCAGTAGCATGATCACAGTTCACTGCAACTTTGAGCTCCTGGGCTCAAATCCTCATGCCTCAGCCTCCCAAGCAGCTAGGACTACAGGCACATACCATCATGCCCAGCTAATCTTTAAATTTTTTGTAGAGATGGAGTCTCACCATGTTGCCCAGGCTGGTCTCAAACTCCTGGCCTCAAGAGATCCATTAGCCTTAGCTTCCAAAGTACTGGGATTACAGGAGTCACCCACCCTGCCTGGCCCAGATACTGTTTTTGATAATGCAGTCTTTGTTTTTCTACTTTCTTCCCAAACCCCAAGTTTACAAAGTCTGAAAACTTAATTTTCCAGAGTCCCGGCTCAGTGGGTCCCTGGTTGGATTACATCCAGGTGATCCCTTATGTGGGATTAGAAGACAGAAGTTGTTGCCCTGTGGCTGCAGCTGAGCCAAAGCACAGACTGCGGGCTGCAGATGGAAAGTTCTGCCTGTGGCTTCCAGGAGGCTCCCAAAGAATGATCCCTTGGCTGAGACCAATGGAATCAGCTTCCCTATAATTCTTGTATTTCCAGACATCTTGATATTTACTTTCCCAGACTCTATTTCTGCTTCAAACCTGACAGGTATTTCCCAACTGAGGATGTTAAATTCCCTTGGCCTGAGAGTGTCACCATGACCAAAATTCACCTGTAGGTTGGACACTTTCAGTTATTCCAGACTGAACTTAGCTGAATTTTGTTACCCACCTCCCTGACCCTTTTAGACATTGTGATTCTCCTGCTCCCTGGCAAGGACAAACATGAACCATATCATTCCATGGCTTCTCCCAGTTCTCTTTTTCTACTGCTGCTGTTCCAATGCACATCATCCTCAAAGCCAAGTTGATGACGACAGGCAGCCAACTTTAAGTTCAATGCTCACACGAAGGAACTTTGTAAACTTTACACACTGCAAAGTGCTAGCAGAAATTAATTCTTCTTTTGATTGCATGAACCACTGTCTAATTTTGTCCCTAGAGAGAGCTGGCTCATAACATGAAATTTAAAAGGAAATATTTATTTAGTAATTTATGTTAGAAAAGTATCCAACATAAGCTCAATGCATTAATAGGGGTAGACCTCCAGGGATTCTATTTAAGCAATACTAATGTTGCAGATTTCAGTTTACTCTGCCACATTTGATATAAGCCGCCATTTCTGGCAAACACTACTGATATTCAGTTAATATAAACACTAGCCAGGTTTTCTCTTCAACAGGAAGAGTTTTAGATTGAGTTAGTTAACTGAGGGAACTGGGTACAATGCAATGTGAAAAATAAGAAGACGAGGAGGAAGCAGACTTGAAAAAAAGAGCAACTTCACAAATAGGAAGTCATATCTACTGTCCCAGGCCATTGCAGAGCCATAATGTCCAGAGGGAAAGAGACAGATGGGACACAGAAAGATGGAAGGGTGTACATCTTCCATCATGGCTGCATTCATTGAGCTCTAGCCAGAAGTGGCCAAGCAGCAATGTGGGCCTAGTGAAGCCAGACCTTCCAATTTTCTCAGACAATTTAGTCGAAAACCCATTTTTAAGTGCTTTATTAAAAACATTTACACCTACATGTGAGTATATATGCATATATATATATACACACATGTACACATATATATTTAATTATCACATATATAAATTATATATCACATTTATATAAATATATATCACACATATAAACAAGTATATATATACACATATATATAAATTCATATCACTCATTTAAAATGTTAGCAACTAAAATTTATTTTATTAATAAATTTGATAAATAAACTTTATTAAAACAAATAAAATAGGGCCTGCAACACAAAATACATCTGTAATCTCTAGCTTCATGAATTTCTTAAGGTATGAGGCACATTTATTTAAAGAAGATAGAATAAACGGACCATTAGGAGACAGGAAACTGTGGATGAAAAGAATTATCCTTTCTTAAACAAATATTTGCTAAGCATTGAATTGGACTCAAGGTTTGCATTATTTCATTTAAAGGAAGAATGCTAGTGAGAGTTGGGGTGGAAAGCAAATAAAAGAAGGAGGAAAGAAAAAAAAGTGAAATGTCCTGACAGAGAGTTCTAGAATATTACATTCATCACTCCAAGGGTCAGCCTCCAAGAGAAGCAGAGGCCTGACTGAGGAAGCAAGATTTCTAGGGCAGGAAAAGCAGCAGTCTTCTAATGAAAACTTGGCTAGTGTGTTTATTAATTTATTTCCTTCACATGTTTACTTTTATTTTTAGAATAACTGATATACTTGGAACCCGAATATATCATCCCTCAGGGAATTAAAGTCTTCAGCTTCCTGTCTTCAAGGCTCTGATTAAATTTAAACTGGCTTCGTTGTCATGTCTTGTCTGTGTGTCTGAGACCTGGAGTCCTAGCCCCTTAGTCTCTCTCCCCATTGCCGCTGCCCTGCAGGGCTCCTTCAGAATGCAACAGGGAAGGGGGGCTTGGTAAAAACAGCCCAGGGCCAGTGGTGGGGTCAGGGGAGGGAGTAAGGCATATGCCAGCCATCCTAGCCTCTCCATGGCAACCCCACTGTGG
Organism: Cebus imitator; assembly: GCF_001604975.1. Classification (NCBI taxonomy): domain Eukaryota; kingdom Metazoa; phylum Chordata; class Mammalia; order Primates; family Cebidae; genus Cebus; species Cebus imitator. Next base: position 2,975,924 of record NW_016107551.1, on the reverse strand, counting down.
AGAAGTGGATGGGTCCCCCAGCCCACTCTCCACCCCTAGCGCCTCCCATCTGATTTCATCCTTAATGCTGGGGAGTGCATCCGTTTCCTAGGATTTCTATAACAAAGTACCTAATACTAGTGGCTTCAACAATAAAATGTTTTATTGTATCAGAGTTCCGGAGGCTAGAGCCTGAGATGAAGGGTTCGGCAGGGTTGGTTCCTCCTGAGGGCTGACAGGGAATTGGTTCCATGTCTCTTCCCCTAGTTGCTGGTGCTTTGCTGCCAGTCACTGGCCTTCCTGGGCTTGTAAAATAATCACTCCAGCCTCTGTCTTCTTCCTCACATAACCTTCTCCCTCTGCACATGTCTCTCTGTCCGGATTTCCCTTTTTTATAAAGACGCCACTCATAATGGGATTGACACCTACCCTCCCTAATGGCCTCAACTTAACTAATTACACCTACAGTGATCTTATTTCCATATTGGGCCTCATTCTAAGGTACTGGGACTTCAACCTATGAATTTCGGGGGACTCATTCAATCCATAACAGGGAAGAAGTCACTTCTAGATGCTAGAGACGAAATAGAAGTTGCAACCCTGAGTAGAGTGAGTAAGGTTGAGTCCACCGCAGTTCTGAATTGTTCCAGGAGAAAAATACCAGTAGGTGGGAGTGAGAAACAATCAGAAGCGCCCCGGAGCTCCTCCACAGTCCAGGGGCGTCTGGAGAGCCTTCCCGGACTGAGCACTGTCTCATTGCGCAGCCGCAGGGCTGTCTCTGGTGCTGAAATGCTCTGACCTCCCTTGCCTAGCCCACCTTCCCCTAAAAAGGCACCATAGCGACCCAGAACAAACTCGTGAAGGGGCCGAGTGCTGCTTTTCTCAGAGCTGATATGGCAATTCCTCCACCCCACGTGGTTGTCAGCTGGGAGGAGGCATCACCAACAACCTGCTTCGTGTTTATTTTGGCCAGCTCTGTAACACATCTCTTACATCTATCTGTTTGTCTTAAAGGAATGGATAGGCTCTTCTATATCAAGCCACACACACACAAAAAAAATCGTCTCTAGTAATTACATATTTATTTTTAGCTCTTTTGAAGTGAGCTCTCTTCTCCATCAGATGCCCCTAACTAGTCAGAAACTGGGTCCCTGCCTGCACTCTGTGAACTCCTTCCCGAGCGCTCCTTTCAAGCAGAGCTAAGGGAGGCGCCTGGGCAGTAAGACAAACAGACCTGGGTGGGCTCCAAGCCCTCTGGCAGCGCTCTCCCAGCCTCTTCTACTTTCTGAGCTATCACAAACTCTTCCAAAATCATCCCAGCCTGCTGTCATAACACAGACCCAGCTCGCTACTCACTCAAAAGTACAGCATCTAGACATGCTTCGTGCAGCCCGGAGGATTTGTGGCAGCCAGGAGAACCACATGGGATATTCCTCCATTTCACTTCTGACTTTGGGCCAGAAAGTGCCTATGTTAATATTTCAATTACTACATGCAGTTACGCTACTACATACACATCTAGAGCTATGCGCAGGGCAGAGAGTGTTTGACCTACAAATCTAGTTCATGGGTTCCCGTTGCCACTTCTAAACCAGACTCTTATAATTTTGAATTTGAGAGCATTCAATAGGGAACAGGGCCAAAGTTTATCTTTCAGATCATACCTAAAACTTTAGTAATACAAATTGATAATGCCAACAAGATGTAAACTGTTTGTATTCATTTTTTAAGATTGTTGAAATGAAGTACCATATACTGGATGACTTAAAACAACAGAAATCTAGTCTCTCACAGATCTAGAGACTGAAAGTCCAGGATCAAGATGATGGCAGGGCCATGCTTACTCTAATGCCTATGGTGGGGAAGGCTTCCTTGCCTCCCCTCACTTCTGGTGGTGGCTGTAGGCCCTCAGTGTTCCTTGGCTGGAAGATGCACTGCCCAATCTCTGCCTTTGCTATCATGTGGCATTCCCTTCTCTTTGTCTCTGGGTCCAAATTTCCCTCTTATAAGGACATCAGTTATATTGAAGTAGGTCACACCCTAATGGCCTATCTTAACTCAATTACATTTACAAAGACCCTATTTCCAAATAAGATTATATTTATAGGTACTAGGTGTTAAGACTTAATACATCCACTGTAGGGGGACACAATTCAACCCATAACGCTGTTCGGCAGTAAGACGATGATCAAGTACTTCCAAAAACACATGTTTAACTACTGACAATAGCATGAAAACTAAAAACAACTGGGCTCAGATGACCCCAGTGGCTTCCTGTTATCTACATAATGTAGACATACCAGGGTCCATGCATTCTCATCTAGATGTAACAGGTGTGAAATCTTATCATTTTTATGAGCAGCTATTAGGCTTTTCTACCTCTGAGACTCATTCCTTGGAAGGATTTTTTTCACACACCAACATCTTTTGAGATCTCATTCAAATAGTATTTCTCAGCTCATGCCGGTAACCCTAGTACTTTGGGAAGCTGAGGTGGGTGGATTGCCTGAGCTCAGTGGATTGCCTGAGCTCAGGAGTTTGAGATCGGCCTGGCCAGCCAACATGGTGAAACCCTGTCTCTACAAAAAATAAAAATAAATAAAAAGGCTCTCGATCCAAGATGGCCGTTTAGGAACATCTCAGGATTGCAGCTCCCAGTGAAAGCGCAGAGGGTGAGTGGACGCCGCATTTTTATTGCCCACAGACTAGGAAATTCCCAGGCGGAGGAGCTCCACGGTCGCCAGCGCGGCTGTTTCGGCCAGTGCGGCTGTGCCGGCCGGCACCGCTGCTTTGCCCCACGCAGCTGCTTTGTCGGCGCCCCGGAGCCGCGCTTCTCCGTACAAAATACACCGGTCC
>NW_016107551.1:2971418-2972717 GCF_001604975.1 Cebus imitator | reverse complement strand
CAGAAACTCTGGATTGAGAGTTTCACAGCAAGCGCAGCTGAACCCGGACGGTCCAGCTCTGGGGGGGTGGGGCGTCTGCCATTAGCAAGGTAGCCCGCCACGATGGAGGTAGTCAGCCAATGCTGAGGCAGCCCGCCGCTGCCAAGACAACCCGCCATTGCTGAGGCAGCCTGCCGTTGCCAAGGCAACCCACCATTGCTGAGGCAGCCTGCCATTGCCAAGGCAACCCGCCATTGCTGAGGCAGTCTGCCATTGCCAAGGAAACCCTCCACAGCAGAGAGACTCCACCTCAACAGAGGCGGGCCACCATCGCCAAAGCAGTTCTAACTACACCCATATAAAGAGGACTGCAGGGAAGTTCACTCGGCAGCTGGGCAGAGCTCACAGCAGCTCAGCAAAGCCTCTACAGGCCGACAGTGACTAGGCTGCCTCCTTGCTGGGCAAGGCAGGTCTGAAGGAATAAAAAAAGAAGGCAGCAGCATAACGGAAACTCATAAATAAAGCCCTAAATCCCTGGGACAGAGCACCTGGGAACAAAAAGCAGTTTATGAGTTCTGCTGTTGCAGACCTAAAAGTACCTGCCCAGCAGCTCTGAATGAACAACAGAGCTCACAGCTCACCATTTGAGCTCCTATAAAGAAGAGACTGTCTCCTCAAGCAGCTCCCTGACCCCTATATATCCAAAGAGACACATCATAAAGGAGAGATCAGGTTGACACTAGGCGGGTATCCTTCTGGGACAAAGATAGCAGAAGAAGAAAACTGGTAACAACCCTTACTGTTCAGCAGCTGCTGCAGGTGAACCCCAGGCAAGCAGGGCCTGGAGTGAACCTCAGCAGACCTACAGCAGAGGGGCCAGACTGTCAGAAGGAAAACCAAGAAACAGAAATAACCTCATCATCAACAAACAGAATGTCAATCTGAAAGATTTGAGACCCAATCTGAAAGTCAGCAACTACAAAGTCGACAGGTGGATAAATCCTTAAAGATGGGAAGAAACCAGCGCAGAAAGGATGAAAACACCCGACACCAGGACACCTCTCCTCCTACAAGGGATCACAACCCCTCACCAGCAAGGGAACAAAGTTGGAGGGAGAACAAGTGTGATGAAATGACAGAATCAGACTTCAGAAGGTGGGTAGTAAGAAACTTCTGTGAACTTAAAGAACATGCTCTAACCAAATGCAAAGAAACTAAGAACGTTGAAAAAAGATTCGACGAAATGCTAACGAGAATGGACAAAATAGAAAGGAATATAAGTGAATTGATGGAGCTGAAAAACGCAACACGAGAACTTCG
>NW_016107551.1:2966737-2968388 GCF_001604975.1 Cebus imitator | reverse complement strand
AACTGACAGAAGAGCAGAAGATCAAACACCGCATGTTCTCACTCATAGGCGGGTGTTGAACAATGAGAACACATGGACACAGGGAGGGGAGCACTACACACTGGGGTCAGTTGAAGGGAAATAAGGGAGGGACGGTGGGGGGTGGGGAGCTAGGGAGAGATAGCAAGGGGAGAAATGCCAGATGTAGGTGATGGGGAGGAAGGCAGCAAATCACACTGCCATGTGTGTTCCTATGCAACAATTTTGCATGTTCTTCACATGTACCCCAAAACCTAAAATGCAATAAAATAAATGGGAAAAAAAATTTAAAAAAAATTAAAAAATGTTAGCCAGGTATGGTGGTGGATGTCTGTAGTCCTAACTACTCAGGAGACTGAGGCACAAAAATCCCTTGGACCCAGGAGGTGGAGGTTGCAGTGGGCCAAGAACATGCCACTGCACTCTAGCCTGGATGACAGAGCTGGACTCTGTCTCAAAAAATAAAAAGAAAAAGAAAGAAAGAATATTTCTGCTTAAGCAGTTTGATTGTCTTTATGTATGCTGAACCTCAGTTACCCAGATATTACTCTCAACCGCCTAGAGCACAACCCAAATTAAGAGTGGGGAATGATCATTTAGTAAAAACCACTCTAGGTGTAAAAAGCCTTTGTTTTTATGAGCTGTTCTAATAAGTTGGGCAATTGGTTTTCTATATCTTAACAAAAATGAAAGAATCACATTTAAAAAGGTCATGGTGATGTTGGAACAAATGGATATCCATATGCAAAAAAAGTGAACCTCAAACTACAACCTTTACATCTTATACAGAAATTAACTCAAAATGGATAATAGATCTAAATGTAAAACACAAAATTATAAACATTTTAGGAGAAAACATAAAAGAAAATTTTTGTGGCATTGGGTTCAGCAAAATGTTCTTAGATGCAACACTGAAATCACAATCTCTGAAAGAGGAAATTGAGAAATTGGACTTCCACAAAATAAAAACCATTTGCTCTGCAAAGGATAATGTATAGAGAACAAGGAGAGAGGTTTTAGACTGAGAGAAAATATTTGCAAATCATCTGTCCAACAAAGGACTTATATTCAGAATATATAAAGAACACTTAAAACAACAATAAATAAACAAGTCACTCTATTTTTTAAATGGGCAAATAATTTTAAGAGACACATCACCAAAGAAGATACATTGTTGGCAAATAAGCACTTAAAAACATATTCAACATCATTAATCCTTGGGGAAATGCAAATTCAAACCACAGTGAAATATGCCATCACACTGTCAGAATGGCTAAAATTTTAAGTACCACCAACACCAAGTGATGATCTGTCATATATTGCTGGTGAAAATGTAAAATGGGGACCGGGTGTGGTGGCTTGTGCTTGTAATCCCAGCACTTTGGGAGACCAAGGTGGGTGGATCACTTGAGGTCAGGAGTTCGAGACCAGCCTGGCCAACATGGTAAAACCCTGTCTCTACTAAAAATACAAAAATTAGCTGGGCATGGTGGTGCATGCCTGTAGTCCCAGCTACTCAGGAGGTTGAGGTAGGAGAATTGCTTGATCCTGGAAGGCAGAAGTTGCACTGAGCTGACATCATGCCATTGCACTCCAGCCTGGGCAACAGAGCAAGAATCTGTCTCAAAAAAAA